>NC_009177.1:1022548-1080048 GCF_000149385.1 Cryptococcus deneoformans B-3501A
GCGGTGACCGTTTCGAAATATCCAAAGGTCAACTTCGAGATGGGGAGGAAATTGCCATCTGCCCTAGTTGCAGTTTGATCGTTAGGGTGATCTACGACTATGTAAGTGGCATATCAGATACCTGAATTTCTGACAGTGCTGACATGATACTGTAGCTTGATTGGGAGGACTATGTCACGACAGACGATGAGGATGATGGTGGCTCTGTGGACACCCCTCTTTCCAACACGTCCCCTGACCCAGCATATCCGGTTGTTGTGGGGTCGGCCGAAGTCGAGAGCCAGTCTAAAACAGCTTCGAGTGCTGTCTCATCGCAAAAGGAAGAGTGCACCTCGTTGAGTGACAGACTAGCAGGACTGCAGGTTGAGAGTGGGAAAGAAGATGACCCGGTTCAAGAACATAAAAGGGAAGATAGTTCTGATGTTTTGCATTGACAAATAATTATGTTTACACTGCCTTTTGGCACCAGTTTGTCGTACAGATTAATTCCTTCCTTGCATAAATGCGCATGCTATGAGAGAGCCATCATCTCTGCCTCGAAAATCTCCCATTCCGGTTCGCTTTCGCTTTCATCTTCCGTCTCCGAATATACGGAGATAATGCCATCACTATCGTCTGTATGTGTAGAATGACGGATACCTTCGCCACCGACGTCCTTGCTCTTCATTGATCTGGCAGGCATGGAAGGATCAATTAATGTGGCAGAAGCATTGGACAAGCCAAAGGTTGTGTGCACAGGTGTGGCAGAGTATATGGACTCTGGCTGGGCGACCGTTCCATTGCTTTGATCCCCTTTTTTCGTTTTCATTTCTCTTTGCCTGACCTTCCTACCTGCTTTCTCTGCTTTCTCTGCTTTCTCTGCTTTCTCTGCTTTCTCTGCTTTCTCTGCTTTCTCTGCTTTCTCTGCTTTCTCTGCTTTCTCTGCTTTCTCGACCTGCTCTTTACGCGCGTAACAAGCTCGGATGTGTTGGCCCCATTGCACTGTCCGCTTACAGTTGGGACATAAACCTTGATAAGGTAATATTTTGGGCTGTGAAGGCGCCCTTCGATCTTCGACTGGTGCCTCATCTTGGAAATGCTTTGCCAGGCAAATGAGATGTGTTATGCAGAAACAATCTTGGGATTCAGCGAGCGGACATATTGAAAATGTCAAATGGTCCTGCAATTGTCAGTCTGCCCACTTTCTCAGAATGTATCTATCTACCCACATTGAAAGCTATGCGCTCTTGACAGAGGTGGCAACATAGATCCTGTCCTGATAAGATACGCTTTCTTATCTCTAGCCATTTCCCCCGTACACCAAATCCCTGTCTGAACTCAACGTCTTTTACGTCAATAGGACCCTCGTGGCTCATAACACCCTTCGTACACTCTCTTCTCTTCCCTGATGTCCCTGAAACACCTCCAAGGTCAAGTATTATCGTTACAGCAGGCGCTACACTTTGGCTGAGAAGGTGCAGCGGATTGACGGGCTTCGCACGAGATTTGCCACGTTGTATAGTGTTGACACCTGCCTGCTCGTGAATCGACTGCCAGATGCCATGGGTTTCATGGTTAAAAAACCGTACATGAAGAGGTAATCGATTAAATGGCGTTAAAGAGATTAGAGCGTAAGCGACGCTATGACCAAGTAAGCTGTAAATTTGTACTTGCGCATAAGGCGTACATACCAAACTTTACGTTCGACCCAGTTGCGCCTTGCATCTTTAGTGAATATGTGATAGTATTCTTGATCCTCCCCCCGAATTCTGAGGTGCCTAGAGAGTTCTGGCTTTTGCCACGCCCATTCAAACTGCCGATTTGTTCAGTGATTCAGTGACGCGACGCAGCCACAACTAGTCTATCCTCTTACCTGAAGGGCCGCGAGCTTACTTGGGAACCTGATCAACTGCTCTCAGTATGGATTGAGGACATAAATACGTCGTGAAATCAGGAAGTGTCACCTACCCGTATACGATCATTTGCATCTCCTATCGATTCCAAATTAGCAAATCTGAGTAACAATACTGTGCGTTCTGTCGCTCACCCATGGGCGATGACGGGATGTCGACCAAGCTCCCTGCTTGAGCTCTCCATTATGTTGCCTAATTCGCCTTGGCGGATCTGGTGTGGACCCAACCTACAAAACATGAATCATCACCAAATGTCAATATCGGGAGAACAACCAAAGACCCAAAAACAAAGAGGATAAGAGACTTACATAAGTTCGATTGGAATTAGCAGTAGCCTTGGACCTCAACAGATAGCAAGCATAAAAAGGAGGAAAAATGTGATTGCCATCTAACAATGTCGATTTCGTCGTTTTCTTATTATTCGTCACTTCTGCGTCGTCCGACATAGAATTGAAACCAATCGAAACACCAAACAACTATGTGATTGCCTGAAATGCGAATAATGGGTAGATCAATAACACGATTTGGTGCGTGATTTTCTGTGTAAATAATCTAAAGAAAAACGAATGATTTATAGACAAATCCACCAGCCCGATACAGTATTTATTTATCAACATGCATCGATCATCACCCATTCATCCGCAGCAACTTATACGGTCGTCACCGCTTCGAGCCGACCCTCAACCCTTCTTGTCTATAGGTTTATTATCAAAAATCACAGTGTACTGAATCAGAAATGTGCGCGCAAGGAAGATATCGATTGTAGCAGCAGTTACAGACTAACACTAACAGGGACGGACGTCGCTCAAGTCAAACAAATAACTGAATAATCGCATAATAGTGGATCAGGCTAACACCTGATTCTTTTTTGACAACAAATGATTTCATATTACTTCAATTCAAGAATAATGAGTGCAGTATCTATCACATAACTCTTCGTAACAAATCAAAACTTTCTTGGTGTGCTCGCCCATTTAGTAATGCAGATGTTAATGTAGATCCCTTATATGATGATGGATACAACCAGACGCCATTCCGCGTGACCTACGGGCGGTCTAAACTAAAACTCCGTGAAGAAATGATCATATGGACCGTTGCCAACCTTCCCATAAGCACTAACATCCGCCTCTTGGTAGCGATCGAACCTGCATGGCATTTTATATTTCAGTTTCGGGCAGAGATTTCGATTTGTATATCAGGACCGACTCACTGGCTAGCGTCTCCTTCGCCGTCAATCTTGGGCACATATGGAGCCGGGATTTCGCGCCTGTACAGCTTGTCCCAGTCGACTTCTGCGAACCACCCATGGGCAAATATATCAGAAGAGCCCGCTCTCAAATTACCGTATCGCTTAGTGAGGTCCCCGATCAGTAGATTTTTTAAGAGTTCTTTCGCAAGTGCGTCAAAGTATGTCGGATAGCGGACTTTGCCAGCAATGATCTAGACAAAAGTGTAAGCTCTGGATGAATACTATCTGTCGAAAATATCACCTTCTCATACAATTTCATTGGATTGCCGTCTTCGGTGAAGAAGGGAGGATAACCCGCCTGAGCAAGATTCAGACCCAAATCATATTGTCGCAACATCAACATAAAAACGCACCAGCATTTCAAATATTAATACCCCTAAAGCGTACCAATCGACGCTTTTGTTATAACCCTTGGACTGAACAACCTCCGGAGCAACTGATTTGTTTCAGTATGCCAGTACACGCGTCTGAAGATCAAAACGCTCACGGTAATCCGGTGTCCCGCAAAGAGTCCAGGTGATATCAGGTACATACTTGGCAAAACCAAAGTCGGTAACCTTGACATGGCCATCTGCACCCAAAAGTAGATTTTCTGGCTTAAGATCTCGGTAGATAATATCGAGTGAATGAAGATAGTCGAGCGCTAAAGCAACTTCGGCCGCGTAGAATTTCGCGACAGAATTCGGGAATCGCTACCACAAATGTTAATAGTCTGTGGATGGGCTACATTGGCGCAACGTACTTGACTTTTACGAAGAAGGCTAAAGAGTTCACCTCCTGCCACAAAGTCCATGACCATATACAGGTTATTCACATCCTGAAAGGTTCCCCAGAGGTTGACGAGAAATGGGTGTCGAACCCGCACCAACATCTCTCGTTCAGAATTGGTGTGTTCAACTTGCTTCATCTTGATAACCTTCTCCTTGTTCAGAACCTTAACGGCATAGAAGCGACCGTTGTGGCGTGACCGCACTAAATGCACACGTCCGAAGGACCCGGTGCCCAAACTAAAAGTTCATAAGCTACGACGACGTTGGAGGAGAATGAACGTACGTTCTTTCAATAAGGAAATCAGATAGAGCATATCGGCCAGCTGTTTTGCGTCTTGCTTGACCCTGCTCAACTCCCCCACCGGAAACTGGGACCCTAGCAGTTGCGGGCAGCTGGGCGGCTGTTTCAAGGGCAGCTTGAGTAGCGGCGGCATTGATGGCGGCAACGCGCGCTTGTTGCGTTGCGTGATGGAGGTTGGCCTGGGCTTGCGCTGCCTATAACAAGTTAATGACGCACATTGTCATGTGTACCAACCTGCTCCTGGGCATCCCTCGCCTTTTCTCTCATCTTATCCTCGCCTGCACTACTACTACGAGACACAGGACTCTGAAGTTGCCGATGCCCGTCAATTGTGCCTGTCTGCATCCCCTGAGCACCTGGAGTCAATGGAAGAGTGCCATCTTGCACGGATAGGGTGGGTAAAGACGTCGATGCAGAAGATCCAACTATGGGTGCCTTTTCAGTAGCCATAGGCTGTTGGATAGGGGGGGAATCCCTGCCCGTCAACTGTCAGCTTCGGACTTTTTTCAGTTTATTTAGGTCCCTGACCTTTGTATACCTTCCATCGGGGAATGATCTTGAGGCAAAGAATATGCTTGTTGAGCTTGAGAATTGGCTTTCGCCAGGACTGGACTGGTAGGGTTAGGAACCTGTTGCGTTTTACCGGGTAATGTCGTGGACTGCTGTTTGCGATGGAACTTATCGGACACCTTTTGGAACATTGTAAAATGACCTATGACTGGCTGACGGTAATCTATCGCTGGCGGTTGGGCAGTGCAAATGCAAGGACTGGCCAGGGGCCAGAATAAAGGAGTTGTGGAGCGGCTCTAAAGCGCTCAGAAGGTCAAGGCTGTCGAATGCTTGATGATCCGGTGCTTTGTGTTACGAGGAGGACCTGACCTGACTGTTTGTGACGACGATCGTTTATTTGGATGGTCGACACTTGGGGAAGCGAATAGATAATGATGGTATGATAAATATATGATAGGAGAGCAGAAGAAGGACGCCAAACGGTGGTGGAGCCGAAAGGGTGTTGGTGGTGCGCCATTCCGTCTGTTCCACCTTCAGGGTCCGTCGTACCATTATAACGCTTCATAATGGTAAGTCTAATACTCAAGTATTCAATATCACAACGCCATGATAATCCATACCACTTACCACGACACTATGTACCAATATCTACTTTTCCCTTCGCTCGTCTGCTAGTCCTTCTTCTGTATCAAGTCCGTCCTCTATTCTTCCGCCGCCCCAGGTGGCAAAGTGTACAACTAAAATGGAGTAGCGATTAGCTGTGGGTTGAGATTTCTGTTACTGCTGCGGCGGAAGATCGCCATCTCCGTCGGCTACTTCATAACCCGAATAAATAATCTATGTGCTGCTGATGCTTGCGGCCCACCAGGTGTCACCTGATATATCTATGTTGATGTTCCGTGAGCGCTATTAATTAATCACCATGCGGCCACTCTTCCATTATTCTTATACCATCTCAGCCGCATACAGATCAGTCCCATGCTCTGAGTGTTGCAGTCTGCAAGTCGGCTCAGACGGAAGAAGAAACAACACAACGACTTCCATATCATTACTTCACCCCGCTCTTCAGTCATCTAGCCGTCGGTTTCCCCATAAAAGAGCCATCCGCCACCCTCCAGGATGACATTGTTGACTGGTTCTCGCATTACACAGTCGTTCTTACTCACAGTGAAAACGAGAAAACCCCAGTGTTTATGTCTCCTCCAATCTGAACAACGAAAACGTATGTCCACAAATCATGCAGCCGTTCACAAAGGGAAACCACCTCCTTCACGATCTGCCCCTGCTATCATCGACATGCAGAGTACGACGGAAGAACCACCTTTAGGGGAGAGTGAGCTTTTTCTTCGCACTCGAGATGAAGTAAGCTCTGGCACATGATACAAAACACTACTACTTCCAGGTACACTGACCACTTCAAAGGCTTTGAATACTCCCGGCATGAAGTTCGCAGATGGTCATGGCCTCAAAGGACCTACAGGGAAAGGCCGACAGACAAGAAAGATGAATCTCTATCAAGCCATTCGTGACGCCCTGGGGTGAGTATATATCAACCTTTTTAGCTTATCTCCTCATCCATCATTTTCAGCACCGCCCTAGCCAAGAACCCGAAATCTTTTGTATTCGGCGAAGATGTTGAAACAGGAGTGTTTAGATGTACCACGGGCTTAGTAGATGAATTTGGTGGGTCCTTGTGTCAGTGACAACGACAGCACATCTTATAAAGGACGGGCTTCCTGCAGGAAAAAGACGTGTATTCAATACACCTCTCACGGAGCAAGGTATTGCTGGCTTTGGCATCGGATTAGCAAGCGTAGGCGGATGTGCCATTGCCGAAATACAATTTGGCGATTATGTAGGTGCCTCATACCAGGGTCACGCTGACGTGAAGATATTTCCCGCTTTTGATCAACTCGTCAACGAGGCAGCAAAACAAAGATATGCCAGCGGGGGCTCGTATCCACCGGTTGGCGGAAGCCTTACCATCCGTGCCCCTATAGGTAGCGTGGGGCATGGGGGCTTATATCATTCACAAAGCCCTGAAGGATTCTTTCTTGGTGCAGCAGGACTGAAGATCGTCATCCCGCGTTCACCCATACAAGCCAAGGGATTGCTTTTGGCCGCCATTCGAGACCCGTCTCCAACCCTGTTCTTTGAACCTAAGATTCTGTGAGTTCGGCCATTTAAACTTGAACTGATAACATATCTTTTTTTTAGTTACCGAGCGGCAGGTGCGTTTATAGCAAGGTGCTCAACTAAAACTGACGGTTCATGGGGGTCGTTATATAGTGGAGGAGGTTCCTATCGATGACTACACCATTCCATTGGGACAGGCTGAAGTTATTCGCAAAGGCGCAGACCTCACCGTAGTGTCCTATGGTACACCTTTGCATATCTGCTGTAAGTGTAATGATGTGATGGACGAAGCGATAATGACACTTCCATGATAAAGTGCGAGCAATCAATATGCTTCAGCAACCTCCGTCGAGCATTTTAGGTTCACTTCCCCCCGGGCTTCGCCCTCCCCAGCCGGCTCCTTCCATCGAATTGATTGATCTTCGAACCATTAATCCGTTGCCCCTGGAAGACTTGGTGTCCGCCGTGCGAAAAACTGGAAGATTAGTCATAGTCCATGAGGCTGGTCGAAGCGGGAGTGTGGGCAATAATATCGCAGGCGAAGTGGGCAGAAGAGCATTTGAATATCTTGAAGCACCCGTGGGAGTTGTTAGCGGATGGGAGTAAGTCCTGGCGACGATTCGACGATGGGGTAGCGAAAACTGATGGACTTCAGCACACCGGTGCCTTTATCATTCGAGCGATTTTATCAGCCTGATGTGATACGGGTCTTCGATAAATTAGTGGAAACATTGTCTTATTAATCCTGCTGCCTGCTGCAGTCGATGTATAGAAACGCTCGCGTAGCAACGATAAAGAAATGCATGTACAATGAAAGTAGTACGCTGCTATGCTAACGCGGAAACCATAACTGCTATAAAGGCCCTCGCGTGCAGCTTCTCGTCTTCAAGCCATGAACGCCAATCTAGAAAGAGGATGCGATCAAAAAATGGAATTGATGATTCCACTTCCAACAGCAGAGCCGGCTCCAAAGCCTACACCAGTAACAGCTGCGGTACCAAGCTGCGGTGCAAGGTGTGTCAGGACGCATAAGGTCTACAGAAAGTAGAAAGGACTGACCTGAGATCCTAATTTTCCAAACCTGGGTTTGTGTTGAGTGTCTTGCTGCACCATCACGCCACCCTGGACTTGTTGCTGAGGTGGCATAACGTGCATTGGAGGCTTCTGACCGTAATAGCCTTGTTGAGGAGGCTGGTATGGAACCATGCTTTGTGGGCCGGGAGGTGGGGGTTGGTAATATGGTATCTGGGGAGGGGGCGGAGCATTGTTCTGGACCGGAGGGCTGTGTCGAATACGTTATCAGTAGAAGAAAAGCGGAATTTAGCAAATCATCTTTATTCACAGTTGTTCAACATAATTGGAAGGGAATAATCTCGACCGCGGTAGGGGTGCGCTGTGGCCATTCGGGATCACCCTTCCTCGAGACCACTGCTCGTTAACTACAGAGATTAAATGTCAGTGAAGAAATATAACATGGCCCGTTTGTACAGTATTCATGACAACGCGTACCTTCCTCGTCGATAATGATGGTATCACCACTACGGAACTGCAGATCATCCGCTTCCTATGGGATTGTTCAGTGTTCGTATGGGCAATGTGTGTGTATACGAAAGGCATGTTGAAAACGCACAGTACCGCTAAAATCCCACAGAGCTTTGGCTCTTCGCTCAGCCGGCTCCGATCTTTGTCTTGGAGGCAAGGCAGGCGCCGAAGCAGAGGGCTGCATACTGTTTGAGGGCGAGTTTGAAGAGTTGTCATCTCTAGCATGCTGAACGGTCCAAGAAGACGTAGGAGACGATTGTGCAATGGTGAGATTTGCGAATGAGTTTGACGGTGAAGGAGGACTAAGGCTTGGGAACGGGCCGGTAGGAGAGGGTAATTTTTGACGGATTAAGGAAGCATCTGCTGAGTTGATGAGGGAGAGAGACTCAAGAAGGGCGATAGAGGACAATGTCTGGTTGATCAAATGGGAAGCAAACGCCTGAGCAGGCTGTTGGGTGGCCATGATAATAAGAGTTTCCTTCGAAGATTGCGTGCTATTATTGGCAGGGTGAAAGATGGGAAAGAATACGACAATGTGTGAGATATAGAAAGAAGACACTATTATCACTGAAAGAAAGTGTAAAACCAAGCTGCAGGCAATGCTGCGCGGAAGACGATGAGAAGAGACAAGGGAACTAACTCCGTCGCTGAAGAGACGACGCGGTCACTGCAACGTTGAGCCAAAGGTGTTGGCGTTCGTTACCGAGAGATGATACCGCTTTTGTTACCGCAATAATTTAAAACTCATTAACTTTCATTGACAACACAAGCAAGTAGTACAAGTAATACACTCGTCTTCCTGAGATCCGGCCCTCCAAATCCTGATGTGGGCAGATCCTGGATCCTTTTGCGAATGCATTCAGGCTGCTTCCTGCCTGACACCGTACAGACAGGTAAGACCAGGTCATTTGAACAGTTCCGGATCGGGAACCTTTTTGGGCTGACTTCCGGATCTCAAACCCGGCTTTCTAATAGACGGCCACATAATATAGATAGAGCACCAGCGGAACGAAGGAATGGGTTGTTAACAACAATTACTAATAGGATTTACTCTTCGTACGTACACATGGCTTAAATTACTTCTATTATTGATCTGCCTCTCACGTACAACAGAGGGTTGTTGGATTACCAACGAATTCTTACATAGATATTGAATCTATAACCAAACTCGATAATAGAAGACTTACTCCCTCCTACTAGTAGTAGGTCCCCAGCCGTCTTGTATCATGATGTAGAACAACGCGTCGTCGCATGGGATACTTCTGGGACGATACGGTCCGGTACCTGTGTATTCCACTCATGCATTACTTATACATATTAGGTTCTCTATACATACACAAACAACCGACTTCACGGCTGTTTGTTACAAAATCAATCTACTGATAATTCCAGGACGCAAATTTATTAATATCTACTGGAATCACTACACCCCGATTCGTAAGCAGCATCTCTGCCACGGCGACTGGGTGAGGTCTCATATGTGTTTCGACGAGGGCTGGCATGAGTTTTATATACCGCGGAAATGGTTTTATCGGTTTGTACACAGACGATCAGTGTCTGAAAAAGCAAAATATTAACATCTCACCTCAATGATGTTCGTCGATAACGATACTCATGAGCCTCGCGCCTGTCGTGTCGACCCCGATAATACGCATCTTCAAGTCGGCGACGTCTGATCATGTTCCTGTAGTGCAAAGGCTTAGCGAAATTGTGCAGATTCGTTTAATTTGGAGAGTCAACTCACTTATCGAGCATCTGATCATCCCTGATAACATATCTACCCTTACTGCGGTTGAAATGATGACGATGACTTGCGCCGTGAAGTGATCTGTCCATCTCTAGAAAGTCGTCGTATCGACCACATCGGGATAACAGTCTTTCGTCGGCTATGATGATTGAATATGAGCAAAAATCTTTGATTTTGTTATTTTCACTCTTGAAATGATTCACAGATTGTTGTTGTCTTCGGCCCTAAGTACTGTCCAGGTGTAGGGTCGTGTGGTTTGGGTGTCGCAGAATAATCGACTCGGATATTACGTCCATGGATGGTGAACCCGTTTAGCTTGTTGATGCATTGGGTAGCGTCTTCAATCGACCTCATGGTGATGAAGCCAAAACCTCGAGACCTGCCGGTCTGTACAGTACAAATTTCAGATATGTTTTACGACGTGACCGTAATGCTGCGCGACCTACTCACCCGTTGGTCATACACGATAACAACCTTTTCAATCTCTCCATGTCTGCTGAATTCATCCTGAAGATCCCTTTCGGTGGTGCGGACAGACAAACCAAATACTCCCAAGATGTTTGTAGATTTTACTTTGGAGAAGACGTGTGAGGATCCCGGAGGGGATTTGGAGGGAATGTTGTCCGAACTTCGCGAATCTGAAGGAGAGGGTGATCGTACAGCATACGAGTTGAAAGTCATCCTGTAAATTGTTCAGCTTATTATTTCTGTGCCAGGCGATGCAAGTTTCTGAACAGAATAAAGGATTATGGCATGAATCATAGATGCCTAATATACTCTTCCGCACTGAGTACAAAACTATTAGGACAAAGGATAAGGATTGACTCTTCGCATGAGAAGGCGCAAAGGATGATCCCAAACACTGAGGATAATCAAAAACCAAAGAAAGGATGCCAGACAGAAAGCGTCTTCAACCGGATCCTTGCGGAATTCCTTTGTTGAAGTAATGACTGCGCGACTAATGCTTTTCCTTACGAGCGTCACTTACAATTCGTCCCATTTGTGGCTCTTAGCATCATTTTCACAAATAAATTTTTCAAAATTTCTTTCCCAGCTGCTAGTTGTTGGCGATCCCTGTGAAAATGGAGGGCGTACAGTTGAAGAATAGATGATGTAGCCCGGATATGGAGGGTTGTACTCCCCTGGCCCCGGAGACGATGGCACATAGGCTGCAGAAAAGGCCTATAATATCAATATATACATGATAACAACCAGACGCGATGATCAGCTCTGAGTTCGATAGCACCCACTGGTATTTGTGACAAGCAGCATTTTCAATCAAAGACTCACCATCAGAATGGAGTGAGACCCTGTCAGGGAGTAGTGGTACCAATATCGATCCCGAATATCTATAGTCCAATGGAGGAGATGGCAGTGGTAACGAGAAGAATTTTCAGAACGAAATGGACTGTCGATTTGCTTTTATTATTATGGATTACTAATGTATGATTGCGAGAGCCCATATAAAAGAGACTGGCTGATGACGGGAAAAAACATGTCTACCCTATATAATGGGGCCAGAACAGTAACATGCAAAAAAGTACAACAGCACGGCACGTCGTCAGACGTCGGACCTTTAGTATTCACCACGTAGCGTGGTACGCAACGTAAAGCGTATCAGTACAGTTATCAACAAAAGGTGCCTTCCCAGCTCAAAGATTCCAGACTCTGGGATATACGTAGTTGAGGAGACGAAAAATGGAAGAGAGGCCCACCTCGATTCTCCCCCCTTTTGCCGAGCCTCTAAGATGATGTTGCCGGGCCTGTCATTTGATAGTTGATGATAGGATAACGATAAATTAGTAGTTAGTCGCGACGACTCCAGATTCTCGTCTCTTTATAATATTGGTACAACAACTACTACTTAGTAAGTATGCTGCTGTTGTATGCTCTTCTATCTCTCTCCTACTTTCTGGATGTTTTATTTTCATCAGAGGATTTCGCTGATCGTCAATGCTGTCTGTCGACTGCGGGCATGACGGACTGACAAACGGGTGGGTCTAGAATCCAGAAGACCAGAAATTATCCGCTCATCGGACTCCAGGCTCTTCTTCTTGTTTTCAGGTGACTTCACGTGAAATTCTTTTGGCCTGGCCCGACACCTGACCCCGTATCCCCGAAGAACTATTATGACGCTACGTATTGTAGGATGTAGTTGTCTATCTAAGTAACGCATATACGAGTGCTATTTAGCATATAAGCACAGAAAAAAAGGGTAGACAGAAGACAGTAGTGAATGAGTAAAAAAGTCGGCAAACAAGAAAATATGTGCACGAAGAAGTCGAACGTACACGCAAGCTAAGGCAGGATGAGCGATGAGTTAAGTCTCCGGTCCAGGATCCACAATCCAGCCATGCCTGATGAGTTACGCTCAAGCGACAGGCGGCAGACTCGTGAAACGCAAAAGGTAAATAGCAACCTTAAGTCCTGGAGGAGAAGTCTTTGTCAGTTGTCAGTCGTTGATCGTAAGTCGTAATTTGGTGCTTGGCGTGTCGTCTTTTTTTTGTGTCTCGTCGTGGCTGTCGTTGTGACGGTTGTGTCAGATGTTACGTATAATGACGTAGCATAGCGCTATGTAGGTGTAAGGAGGCGACCCTGCGCCCCGTGAGCAAGATAAGCCAATAAGCAATAAGCAATAGCAATAAGCCATAACCCGAACTAACGCTATAGCCTGCTGTAAAGTTACCCCACAGGATACCAAAAGTACTTTTGCTTCCGCAACGAATCTACTATGGATCTCCATCGCACGCATATCCGTCCATGTTCTATACACACCAGCCCTTTACATTCACTATTTTGTTTTCAACAAGATCTTCTGATATTAATTGATCCACAGTTCAATTAATAACTCTTTGTCTAACCGTAACGAAAACGAAGAATACATCAAATCTTGATCTTCGATTGGCAGTGTCTTACTCGATCATCCACCTTCTTAAACAAAACCCACCGGACCCCTCCCATCACAGGTCGTCTTATCACTTTTTCGTACAGTAATGCCGTGGCAAAAGACATTGTGAGTGAACAACTGTATCATTCCTTCATCTCTGTACTATGTCTCCAATCTCTCAGGCGCTCAATATGCTAATCTTTGTTGAAATTCACAAGTTCGTTGCCCCCTAATAGGAAGGGGATGCATCTGGTTTGCTCGTTTTACATTCGATTTTAGTTACTTTGCTGATGTTTCTGATGACCAGGTAACTAATGAAGTTATTCAGCAGTGTCTGGAAGGCTTGAAAAACGTAGACATCGGCATATTCACTCTTCATTGCTTGCATACCTCTGCTGGCTTGACTGTAAGCTTGTTTTCTGGGTGCTTTGTGGCTGCTATTCCTGCGGGATCACTTGCTTATGTGTGTCTACATGCAGCTGAACGAGAATTGTGACCGGTGAGTTGAGACTTCCTGATCGGATGATATGATGGAACTTGTTCATTTACAATTATTACAATGACCCACAGAACGGTTCGGACAGGTGAGTTTGCGTGTATCCAAACTCAACTGTAGCAGGACTCCTTTCAATCTGACAATAATTAACAGACATGGATATGGCTCTTGACACTATCGTGCCCGAATCTTTACCGTGGGAACATACAGATGAGGGACCAGAGTACGTCTTGACTCTTAATTTTCTTACTGGAGTGAGCGAAGCTTACCTACGTCATTCTACTCAGTGATTCTGTATCCCATTTGAAGACATCATTGATTGGAAATTCTATCACTGTCCCCATCTCGAAAGGAAAGCTGGTTTTGGGTACGTGGCAAGGTATTTACCTTGCGGAATTCAGGCATAATGGCGCAGGATGGGGTGGGCAAGGACAGGGGCGCAAAGTTGTTGCTACAATTCTGTAGGTCGGCCCGCATTAGAAGATGACCCCATTGACCCGTGCGAAGTCCATAACACAATACTTGCCAGCGAATGAACGATGCAACTGAGACTGAGGGCTGAGTTGAATATTTCATTTCGTGAACTGCACTACGTGCCATTTCCTAGCCTCCCAATTCTCACAGACGTCGTCCGTACATTCTTTCTTATCTTGCGTTCCCGACTGGTCATCGGCTCCTTCCAGAGCAACTCGTTTTTTGACTTCGACCCTCATACTAGCACCTAACATGTCGACGATGATTAAACTTGCGTTGAGACCATACACCATGGTGGCAGCGTAGAAGAAATTCGCATTGCCTGTGCCGGTGAGTAGCCAAAGAGAATGTAACAAAGGAAGAAGAATAGACGTGTATAGATGGACGGTGAGGGAGAACAGAGGATGGCGTAAATCTTCACAACCAAATGAGTTGCGATACTTGGTTTCAGCACTTTATTTGACTTACTGGCAAGTATATCAGGGAAGCATCCAATTAATCCAGCACAAAGACCCATATCTCCCAGAGCAGGAAAGCTCTTCCATGTGACAAAAATTGCTAGGAGCAATAATATAGCATCCAAAGGCCTATCGACCATTCGGATGCATATCGGTGCGATGTAGATAATTGTATGCAGCTAGCGAATGATATATATCAGAGTAGTGCTTTAACATGAAGGCAAGACAATGAAAGTCCTTACCTGAAAAACGCCAAGGAAAAACGTTCGGAAATGATCGAACATTTCTGTGAAGAAATACCACCACATACCAACATTTGGGGTAAGATTGATTACCTCAAGGCTTAAAGGGACTGTACATTAGTGGCATGTGAAAGCAAGGATGTGGACACGTACCTGGTACCCAGTGATTTCCAAATCCAGTTGTCCCCCAGGATTACAAAATTGAACACGCCAATAGCAATCGTCAAGGCAGCAAAGAGCAATAAGGATTGTAGAACCAATGATTTCTTTGGTTGTTTAGTATTGGTTTTCCCCAGAAGGATTACAATCGGGGGCAGTAAGATTATAGGATAGAAGGACGTATGCACTGCCACAGCTAACGATATCAGCGAAAAAGTTGTTTTCCCTATCGGCATTGCGAGCACAGAGTAGTTAGCATTAGGATCGAATCAGGAGACTTTGGGAATAAGCTGACCTGCGGCTGCAGCGGAGAGAGCACCTAATAACACTGCGTTATCCAAGGTTGTAGTTGATCGTGCAATACAGGTGAGTAATGAGTAGGGGTTGAGCAAGTATCTGATCCATTCATCATTAAGAGTCTCATCACAGACATCAACAAAATAACTTACACAGCAGCTACCAAAGCATCTCTAGCACATCGCTTTTGGTTTCTGGCTTGGGAGATTTTTACCAGAGACCATGCGCCCCAGAGATCCGCAAGTGTCCAGAATGCCGCAGTTAAACAGATTGACGATATAGGAATAACATGACTGAACAGGACTAAATATATTGGAGACTAAAAGGAAAGTCAGCAACCTCCTTGGACGTTACATGGCATCAGTCGAAAGTTTACATGGTAGAAAGTACCCCCTGAGTAAGGACTTGTGCCGTGCTCATATATGAAGACACCTTCCTGGACTGACGAACGGTGAAGTAAGTCATCATGGAGGAGAATGAAACAGCGGACTTACTGCTTCGAAAAGAAGTTAGGGGCGTCAATAGCTCCGGCCTTCGTTGCAAAGCTATCACAACTTCGGGCAAGGAAAAGAGGGCCATGCGGAGTACAGCCCCTACAATGTAGACTTCAGAGTGAGATATCTTGTGTGAACATAATCGCTCTAGATAGCTCATTGTATCGATGGCCCTTGACCCTTAGCGTCGTAAGGACGCTGTCGAAGGATGGGTAACTAATGAGTGATGGACTTAAATATCAAAAAGGACAGAAGTGAAGCAAAGAACCATCTGACACACGGGGAAATTGTTGTCGAATAAATGATGAGGGGGCGCGACTGACGCGACGAGCTGTGACAGAAACAGTAAAGATGTTCGGTCTTGACCGTTGTTCACGCCGCTGGGGTTTGTTCTTCTGTCAGTCGCGCGCGTAAAATACGCAGAAGGTCAAATGCAAATTACGGCTGAATTGCTGCAATCCGTCCCGTAAGTTTATAGGACAGATGTACATTTATACTTTTCCCCCGGTATGACAGCAAAAGTGACAGTATAACAATGTGCAGAGTGAATATCTTGGGACATAGGAACAGGCATACATACGTCAACCAGAATAAACCTGATAGAAATTAGAGAGAAAAATGGATAACGGTAAAATATATGAAGAAGCAAGGATAATCAACTCAAGAGATTGAAGAAATCGGTTTGTCTACGCCAAAGATCCCGCCTCATCGACTTTTCTGAGGGCTTTTTCCATTTTCTGCGGGGGAGTGATGCGAGGTGTTCCTTCTACCTCAATCCTCCCAACCATAGCGTTGATGTCTTCTTGGGATAGAGAAACATTTCGGACCAGGAGGGCGATAGCTTCATAAGCTGAGGGGAAGTCAATGGACTCATCATCTAGAGTAGGCATGCGATGCTCCAGACTAGCTCAATATGTCAATAGAGCGAACACTTGTCTTCTTATAGAACGCACCTTTGTCTGAGGACATCTGCAGAAACTGATTGCTGCAGTAAGGCGGTTTTCCACCCCTTCGCCACTATTTCAGCATCCTTCAGCCTGGATATTCTGAAAATATCGTTGAGAAGACGTTCTGCCAGCAGAGGACGGCGCGAAACGGGTAAAGCACTAAAGTAATCAGCGATATCTTCAGGGTTCCTCGACCCTCCTTGGTCCTTTTCGCCCCACAACTCCTTCATATCTAAATCAATCTTGGCCCTAGCTTCTTCTTCAGATAGGTCATGTTCATCCACGCGGTCTCCATGCGGTTCTTCCTCTGCCCCTTCGTCCTTGTTCTCGCCTTCGCCTTCTACTGGTTTGGTACGAGGGGCCAGATTGAGCCTCTTGCGTTGTGGAGCAGATTCACCGTTGTCAGTGCTGGTCCGTCTTTCGGCAGACACGAGTTCATTCTCTTGGGTATCATTGAGAGCGCTAAACATGTTTGCAGAAGAGGGTTGGCGAGACATAGGAGGAGTGACATTAGTGGGGGTTCCTGCCTTACCCTTTCGAGTATTGAAGATGCTAGTTGGACCGAAAGAAGGGGCTGTTCCACCAGAGCTGATGTTACGACCCATATTGGAGAAATCAGTAGGTCGGTTGAGGGAACGCGGACCAGCAGAGACAGACTGCCATTCGCCAGGTTGAGATCCTTCATGTCTGTCCCTACCGGAGCGCGAACCACCACGGGATATAGATTCTTTGGAGACTGCTGTGGAAGCAGCGCTCTTTTCCTTTGCATTTTGTTCGTGAATTTGGGCAATTGTCATAACGCTCGTCTGATTCTTTTTTGATTTCCATCCATTCCTGCGCAAATCGAAGACATCCTGTTAACCATTATTAGCTAGGCAATATGGTCAAGAAGTTCTAGTTTCCTACCATTATCATGAATTTGATACGTGAGGACAATGATTCCACCTGCATCATTTTACTGAGCATATCGAACGCTTTGCTGAGGTTTTCAGGCGCAACTCGATCGTACGCCGCACCGATCGTAGTAAGGAGTTTGCAGGCTGATTCGATGTCTTCCTCGTCAGGGTCCGTAGTGTTACTGAGTAATTTGAGCAAGCATTCTTTGATTACTCTATTGGAAATCATCTCCCTTTTGAAGAGCTCTCCGATAAGCTGCACAAGACCCAAACCGCGACGTTTCGCCTTCTGAGCAGCGTAATACTCATCGCTCATGAGAACTGCCTCTTTGTCCTTGTCATCCTTCGCTTCTTCCTGCTTGGCACCGTCCTCCTCCTTCTTCGCCGCAGCGGCCACAGCTGTGTCCTCACGAGCTTTCCAACCAGCCTCGAAATCCACCTGACAACGACCAAGCAAATACCTACGGAAGAGAGCACGTCCAGCAACCGGTTTGCCATCAATGGTATCGGATACCTCAGGGCTGATTTCATCATGCAGCAGCTTACAAAGCTTCGCGTACATGGCAGACCAGTGAGCTTCGTCAGTGGCTTTCTCAAAGATGAGTTTGATGACCAGCTTCAAAGTCAAACCATCCGTCTCGTTGGCTGACTTGTTGGCCCACTCGAGGATTTGAAGCGAAATAGGGTCAAACTTCTCCTCGGTCAATTTGTTCAGGAGCGCTTTTACCTTTCGTTCGATATAAGCAGGGGTACCTTGAGCATCGCCACCCAATCGTGTTCGGGTCCAAGCATTTTCGGAGATCGGAATAGGGGCAGTGGCAGATGTTGGGACTTGAGACGATTGTGGAGCACGTTTGGAGCCACGCTGACTACCTCTGTTGGCGCCAGTTCGTGACCCTGAGATCCCTAGTGACGGCAAACCAGACAATGAACTAGGTGTGCGGTTACTGAGGCTGGCACGGTACCGTTGCTCACTTGTGCTACGAATGGGTCCGGCTCCAGAACCGAATTGACCCATTGAGCCAAACTGCCCCATGCCCTGACCGGGGAAGGCGGAGCGATTGGAACCACTAATGCCCAGGCCAGCGCCGCCGGGAGCAGAGCGACTCGAGGGACCCATTGAAGCTCGACTTCCTCCACGAGAGCTACGTCCACCAAACCCGCTTCCACCGTCCACTTCTAGGCCAATGTCCTCCAAAGGAGGAAGAGTATCTGGCTTCTCACGACACACAGCCATGAACTGCATCAAGAATTCGCGGTCGTATCGGAATTTACCGGGTTCGGCGTCGACATTTAGTCGAGGATCGGGGCTCTTCAGCGTAGCGGGGTAAGTGATAGAACTGAGATCATTGATAGGCCGGGCAGAACTAAGCGCAGATGCGGAGGCTGAAGGCGTCTCATTGATGGTCGCGACAGATGTAGAAGCCAGCTCCGGGGCTGTAGGGAGTGTTTTCATGGCACCGCTGATTGCAGCTACAGGCTTGGCAGGAAGCCCCGCCCCGAGCGCCGGAGATTCCACGGGTGATACTGCAGCTGGAGTGACCGGGGTAGACAAAAGCTCACGACGTTGCTCTTCAGCCTTGTCTCGAGCTTCTTGCGTTGCAGCGTGTGCCGCAAGCTTTTCTCGTTCAGCCGCTTCTGTTTGTTCTTTGGCGGCCTTGGCAGTGGCTTCCTTCTCCTCTGCGAGCTTCTTTGCAGCCAGCGCTTCCGCGGCATAAGCTTCATCAAGCTTTTTCTTTTCTTCTTCCTCTTTAGCTTTCTTCTCTGCTTCAGCCTAATCCATAGTGTCTCAGTGACGTCTATACAACTATTGAAGGGACATCACGTACTTTTTCTGCGGCTTCTTTTGCCTGGCGCTCCTCATCTTCTTTGATCTTCTTTTCCAAGCGCTCCCTCCTCTCCTGTTCTTCCTTCTCTTCCATAGACTTCAATTTGGCCTCTCTTTCTTCTTCTGCTACCCTCTTCTTTTTCTGTTCCTCAGATTCAAGTCTGACAATCACAGGTAAACCAGGCTTTCTTCGAGGCGCATCATCTTTAGAAGGTTGAGCCGCAGATTCAGGTGTGTGAGCACCACTGGAAACCGCTTTTGACGCCGCTTCCGCAACTTCCTTCATGTTCACAGCGGTGCCATCTTCACGTGCTATCTTAACGGCCTTTGAAGCACCTCTGGGTGTAAACACTGAAGCTGCTCCGGAAAGGAAGGGAGGAGGTACGTTAGCTTGCATGGGACGAGATGGTGTAGAAGGAATTGGAGTAGCAGGAATAGAGGCCGAATGCTGGTGACCAGCCATCAAGTTAGGGGGTCGATTCGGCGGAGTGGGAATGGGACTAGGCCCACCGCTGCCAAGTGGAACTCCCTGAGGTGGCAAAGGAGATTGGGAGGGGGCGGAAGAAATCTGACTAGGACCGCTCCGAGGTGACATAGGGCCGGGACCGAAATTAGCGTTGAACGACTGATTTTGCTGTTGCTGGGCCCATTGTGGGGAACCGTAATGTGGCTGTTGGTCATACGGCCCATAACCGGGCTACATTATGTCAATCCCAAACATCGACATACGGTCCAAAAATAATAGCTCACATAGAAACCTCCTTGAGGAGGATATCCCATCACTGGATACTGGGGCCCTTGGGGTCCAGGATGCATACCATATTGGCCAGGGCCCATCATGGGACGAGCCATGCCCTGAGTGCCCATACCATTAGGTCTCACTGGAGGCTGCTGAGTCCCCATACCTTGTTGCGGGGGACGGAAACCCTGTTGCACATGAAGCGGAGGCATGGGTGCGTATTGCCCATGAGGGACGTTAGGATTCGCCACCGGTGAGCGTGGCTGGTTAGGCATTACCATGGGAGGACGCATGGGTGGGCCGCTTGTGAAACTTGGAGAGCCTACTGGCACCTGGCTCTGGAATCCGGGGCCCCCTTGCCCCATTGACTGGCGACGTATATGAGGAATAGGCTGCTGATGCGGTTGTGGAGGAGACATTGCAGGGCGTGATGGAGAAGATCCCAAGGGGGCCTGCGCCGGGGCTTTACTAGTGAAGAGAGAATGGACACTGAGCTTTTTCTCCTGTACAGGACCGATAGGATTGCTAAGGGAGCTGGTTCTTCGAGTCTTCACCACATCAGGATCAGAGTTTCCGTCGGCATCGATCGAGCCAAATGATTTCACTGCATCCGCAAGGTGGCCGCCGGTGGTCGAAGGAGCAGCAGGAGACGAAGATAAGGCTGTATTGGGTGAATCCACTGTCCCAAATGCAATGTTACCTGTATTGAGTAAAGGTCAGCTTTTTCCTAATATTCCCGCCAATAGGAACTTGCCCTTCTTGATATCAACGCCGCCAGGCCCCACTAATAAGCTATTCTGTCTTGAATGGGCATTTCTTATCGAAATGGCAGCTGAGCTAGATACACTGGTTATGTTTGGGAGGCCCGCTCCCTCTTGGGAGGGGGTATTAACGCCGGATTGATTCTTGGAAGCGGAAGTCGATGAGACGGCAGATGGAGGACCACGCGCCCAAACAGAAGCAATGGAGCCAGGGGCGCTCGTTTTGTTGTCGCCGTTGACCGTAGGACTTGTGTTTTGGCTCATTGACGAGGGATGTATGGGAAAGTACGTCTTTGGAGGACAAGGGGTAGTGGGGACGAGAAGGGAGCGGATAGATTGTGATTTGTGCGTGGAGAAGAGTGAGCTGAGAACGACCAGCAACCGGCGTTAAATGACCGCGAAAGATTGCTCAAACCTCTAACTCACCGAGAGGATAATCGAATTATTCACGCTGTGGATGCGAATATAGGTGGTAAGCCGCTTGAAGGGTAAAAGTAGCCCTTGTCCGTTTTCAAATTTGTTCTATGACACCACGGAGAACGAGTGGTGAGGATGAGAGCAAGCTGGAAAGGAACCTCTTGAAATCCCTCTGGTGGATTATCGCTGGGACTCTCTTGTAGATGGAGTCCGGGGAGGTATCCGGAGCGTGAAGAGAGAAGGAGAAAGAGGAAGAATAATATGAGAAGTGTATTCGTCCCACTATTTCATCATCATAGCCCCAGGCGTGCGAGCGGCAACCACCCAGACACCTATTACGAATAGAACCTCCTATATCCGCTGCCATTTACGTAATAATATCTTGCCGGCTATCATCCTCGCGAGTTTCGGCTGCGTCCCTGCTGTTTCCAACCGGTCCTTCTTCTTCAGCGACTCACGATTTTGCCCAGCACCCAACACCTGAACTTGCTATCACGTCCGCCTCATGTCCCTTCGACTATTCCTGTCTCGCGTTCCACCAAGCCAGCAATTGCCGAGTAAACTTCTGTCCCAACTATCGCTGCGTCGAGCGCAGAGCTCTAGTTCAGATTCACGACCTCCGCATCCCGCCGTGCAGCAGAGCTTCGAGGCACTCGCCTCTGACCTTCTTGCCACCCCGAGCACGCTCTCGTCCTCTGGCTTGAAGAGATCTGCACCGGAGGCTCCGCGAACATTCATCAAGTCGCCCAGTTTGCCTCCAGTCCAACTGAGTCGTAACCCCTATGCGGGGCAGTATGCGATTTCTGAAGATGATTTGGATGACCCTTTTGAGACAGAGATTGCTGTTGAAGAACCCAAAGGCCTTGCTGTACCTCCCAGGCGCAGACGCTTGGCTGGGCGGCAGAGCTCGGCAACAGCACGACCACAGAGAATTATCAATCTTTCACCTCATGATACTGTCTCGGTGTATCCCGATTTTATCTCTTTAACATCCCATGGTAGGACGGGAGTCATAACCAACGCACGATTACTTGATGCTTGCCACTGCAAGAAATGCAGGGACCCATCTACCCGACAAATGAATACTACTACAGGGGAAGCCGTTCGTGAATCCAAAATAGCAAGGATCACCAGAGGCAATTCAGTTCGTAAAGGTGGCATTCGTAAAGACGGACTTGTAGTGAGCTGGGGTGAAGGAGTGAAGCATATGAGCTTCTTTCCTCTCCACAGATTACGGTCGATGCTAGAAAGAGACATGGGCACTGTTTATCGTAGCCCAAGTTTTGTTCACCAGACTTGGGACGGGGAATCACTTTCTCTTACCAATCTAAGATTTCAATACTCGGATCTATCTGAATCTCTGTTGAAAGTTTTAGAGCAGCTTCAGGTGTACGGTATAGTCGTGATAGAAGGCGTACCTACGGACCCTACGGATGATAAGGAGTGCATGCTGAGAAAAGTTACCGATATGATCGGGAAGATTAGAAACACATTCTACGGGGAAACGTGGGATGTGAAAAGTGTGAAACAGAGCAAGAATATTGCGTAAGTGGAACTGCTTATTGGGTCTCTCACTTCCTATACTAATACGACATTCAGCTATACCAATCTCAACCTTGGCTTACATATGGATCTTCTTTACTTTTCATCCCCTCCTCGCTTCCAAGCACTTCACTGCCTCCGGAATAGGGTTGAAGGCGGTAGCTCTTATTTTGTGGACTCTTTTCGCACCGTCTCCGACCTACCCCGAGATCAATTCGAATTCCTGCAAAAAATCAATATAACCTATCAGTACGACAATGACAACCATTATCTTCGCTATCGTCATCCCATCATCAGTTCCGATTTTGTGCGTGGTCGAAACAATCGACATGCCGCCGTTAACTGGAGTCCCCCTTTCCGCGCCGCTGCCGAAGCTTTAGACTTTCCCCAGCACGATTTCGTTGCGGCCGCCAAACATGAGCAGAAAGTGCTTCAAGCCATTGCGGATTTTGAAGAACGCCTGAGCGACCCTCGCTATCGATACGAATTTACCATGCAGGAAGGGGACCTAGTGCTATTTGACAATCGAAGAGTCCTGCACGCACGCACGGCGTTCCGCGACAAGAAAGATATGGAAGTAGAAGAAGAAGAAAGAGTCGAGCAGAAATCGGAGATGGAAAGTGATAAGGAACCAACTAGGTGGCTGAAGGGATGTTACTTGGATGGGGAAGCTGTATGGGACAAGTTGGCTACATTAAGGAAACAGTCTTTGGAAAGGAGAGCGGCTTCTGTGGGGGTTCAATAAGGAGTAGAGGTCAATGTTGGTACAGTATTTTCAGTAAAGCATTTGGTATCTATGGCAATTTATTTTCCAATTTTCCCTTTGCACGTTGCCGGAGTCTGCTGGAAAAAGCAGCAGATGGTGTGAAAGTATGAGGCTGGAGGACAATACGTCGGCAGAGGATAATCTTACATCTAGTTGGTATTTTTTTAACTGGTTGTTACTACATGACATATTATATATAGAATTTGTGCAATCATCAAGAATTTTACATGATTCATTTTGACTTGCGCTAATCGTCTAGTGGTTAGGATGGCTCCCTTCCAAGGAGTCGACCGGCGTTCGAATCGCCGTTGGCGCACATTTTTTTTTTTAAATCTTTGAAATGGGTCCTTTTTTTTCCACCACCAATTTCCTTCTTTTTTTTCCCCCTTGTTGATAACCATGATGCATGGGATTATCTCGTCGTACGATAAAAAACATCATTGATATACTGAATTTGCTGCTCATGTTGTAATTGAACGCTTTATGAGAGGAGGTGAGGATGACGTCGTCGCCGCCAGCTGTGTAATGTCAACACAAACCTGCAAGTTGTCAAGATGCAAATGTCAGGAACCAAGAAGAAGGGAAGCGGCATCATCACGCACGATAGCATCAAACCAAGTACAAATAAATAGCCATGACCAACATACAAAAAGGGAATTATCAAGGGGAATTAGTGTAGCAGCAGAGGAGGAACTAAAAGCAAAATCTACTATTTGGGCGTTTATTCGAAAAATACCCCGAAGCAATTGAATAGCATTCAAGTATAGTCCAAACCCATATCCAGTGATCTGCTGGAATAACTATACAATTGTAAATTTATGTACAAAAAAATTATTCACGTATATCTATGAACCAACAAACCTCAACAGTGACGAGAGAAGAAGAAGAAAAAGGTTTTACACAACCATTCAGACCCTGTACCAATATGGGATGGCTTCGTTTACAGTCTTGCTGGAGGTCATGTTGGCAAAAGCCGCAAGGAGAGCTAGATCGCGTCTGCACATGGGACAAGAAGAAATCTTGGGGGTATTTAACCATGTCTTTTGTAGTAAAAAAGAAAAGAAAAATCGTGAGTTTTGAGATCTTGGGGAATGACCTCGGGACGGGACTCACGCTGAGACAGTCTTTGTGATACATGTGCTTGCAAGGTGTAATGGAGATTTCTGTAGTGTCCTCGTACTATCTCGACGTTAGTTTTGGCTTTTTTGGAACGAGAGGAGGGAATGGATTCTGAAAAGGAAAGAAAGCGAGGAAAAAAAAAAAAGACTTGCCTCGTCATGACACACTGAACAGTATTCATCCCTCACCATCCCCTCTCTCTCCCCAAACTCTGCCCAGGTGATATTCTCCAACATCCCCATCGCCATCCTCCTCTTCTTCCCATCACTTAAATACTTGAGACCTTTTACTGCAGACATTAACGTTTTCTGTACGGTATTATCGTCCATCTGAGGAGAGAGACGCAACTCTTCCAATGACTGTCGCGGCGGTCGTTGCCTAAAGACGCGTCCAAACGACGATACATGCGAGTGAACGTGGGCATGGATTAGCTCGATGGGTTCGGCCATACCGGGGCCGGAGAACATGGCCATCGGCGGGATAGGTCGAGCGGTAAGGAGGTTGTATACTTCTCGCATGATATCCGGGTTGAGCATCTCGCTGTCACCGTTTTCGTTTTCATCGTCATAGTCCTCGTCGTCGTCCTCGTCGTTTTCGTCAAAGTCGCCATCTTCGTCTTCGCCACGGTTGCTGCTGCCATAGGCCCGAAAGACGGATTCTTGCGTAGGAGTGGTTGTGCCTGAATCGCCATCGGCAGATGGAGGTGCACTTTCCGAGAAGGAAGAAGAAGAACGGCTGTCTCGCTCGAGTTCGCCCCACAAGTTGCCCTCGGCTGGAGGAGGAGCTGCCGCTCGTCCTTCTTGGGGTCCGCGAGGAACTTCACGGCGCCTCAACGTGTTAGTGCTGGTCTCAAGCGGGAACGAGGGGTTTGCCATTTGTATAGGACGAAGAGATCCGAGTCGTCTACCGACGGTCTCGTTGATATCGCGATTCAGCGCCTGGCGACCACGGCCGCCCATGTGGGTCGTCGCCGGACTCGGACGGAGGGAAGACGACGATGAGCGCTGCGACGGTCTTTCGATATACTCGGCAGGGTACTCTGCATCCCAGTATCTGTCGTTTACCTCGGCATTCAAGGGTTCATCGGGAGCTCTGCCCCATGCTTGGACCCAAGGGCTGGGCCGATTATCGTGGCTCTGAGATGCGAGCATGGCTCTGCGCAGGTCGGCCAGGCGGTCACGAGACCAGCGATCGTTGGGCTCTTCAGAGCCGGCAAGCTGATGGCGCGAAGACGGAGAGATTATACTTGCTGACGAGGGCGAAGGCGAAGAAGCATGGGAGGGGCCTATATTATTCGTGGTAAAAGCAGGAGGCACGTGTTCTGAAGGGAAAGGGCCAATCGAGCTGCCTCTGGCACTCGACCGAACACGTACATGGTCATCTCGCAGCATTTCGTCTTCAATGTAATCGAGATACGGCGGGACAGGGTTCAGGTGCGGCGGCACGGGACTGGGGACAAAATCGGGTGGCAATCTCTGGCCGCTGTCGCCCAACGACCGTCTCTGCATGGAGAGAGAGGAGGGGCTGTTGGTGGCTGCGGGCGAGGAGGACAGGTTGGAAGAGGTGCGCCGAGCGCGGAGCCGGTTATAGTCTTCCCTGAGCATCTCGTCTTCGGTGTGATCGACAAAGGGAGGGACCGGATTGTAGTGCTGGAGATCGTCGTAGACGCTTCGGCGGCCGGGGGACGATGCGCTGCTGGGCGTGAATGCATCCGCGGGCGGGGCGGGTGCGGGGCCGAGGGGCGAGCCGGGGGAAGGGAGCTGGCAGAGCGTGTGCGGGATCGAGAGGGGCAGCGGGAGGGCGGCGGGTGGCGGCGAAAGGACGGGCGGGGTGGCGCGAGGCCCGGGGGCCGGCGACGCTGCCTGCATGGTGGAGTGGGGAGGGGAGGAATGGCGGGGGACGGTTGTATGGGAAGGAAGGAAGGAGGGCTGCTGGTGGCGGCGGCGGGTGGCTTGTGCGCGACCGGAGATTGCCGACGGCGTAACCGATCGTCGATCTCTTCTTTCTTGTCGCTAGCACCACGCACGATGCCCCCGTCGGAAGGGCGCTACCTCGCCGCACTCCCCGCGCAGCACAAAGACGCCGCCCCGGACACGCTCTACCAGGTGCGTCCTCCCCCCGCAGCGCCGCTGACCGCCGCAGAAACTCGAAATCGTAGGCAAGGGCGCGTACGGCGCAGTGTACAGGGGAAAACACATCGCGACAGGCCACATCGTCGCACTCAAAATCATCAATCTCGACACCGAAGACGACGATGTCGCCGACATCCAAAAGGAAATCTCCCTCCTCCAGCAGCTCATGCTCGGAGGCTCCAACTCGGGCGGCCCGCCGCCCAACGTGATCAAGTACTATGGCAGCCTCATGCAGGGCCCGCGCGTCTGGATCATCATGGAGTATGCGGAAGGTGGAAGTATACGGACTCTGGTACGTGTCTGGTTTATCGACGCTCACCATCTCCTAACACCAAGCAAAGTCCCGGGCACAACCACTGAAAGAACTGCACATCTGCCTCGTCATCCGTGAAGTCTTGTTGGCCCTCGCGTTTCTTCACAAGAACGGGGTCATCCATCGCGATATCAAAGGTACGCCTCGACCTTTTCTTCTCCCTTCTTTTTTTCCACTTGCACGTTGCCAACCTCATTATGCAGCCGCCAACATCCTGCTCACCACCCAGCCGCATCGTATTCTGCTTTGCGACTTTGGCGTCGCCGCGCTCCTTCAATCCTCCACCTCCAAACGGTCCACCTTTGTCGGCACACCTTACTGGATGGCCCCCGAGGTCGTGACCGAAGGCCGCATGTACGATGCCAAGGCCGATATCTGGTCGCTTGGAATCACCCTGCTTGAAATGGCTTACGGCGAACCGCCCATGTCGGGCCAACCTGCCGCACGCGCAGTCATGCTCCTAGGCGATAAACGCATGCGCGCACCCAGACTCGAAGGTGATCACTGGAGCAAAGAGATGCGCGATTTTGTCGTCGGGTGCTTGAATGAAGAACCCGCGGACCGTCTCTCGGCAGAAGAACTGAGCAAGTCGAAATGGATCAAGCAGCAGAGCAAGACTCCCCTCACCGCCATGAACGATTTGATTGCGAGGTACCAGGCGTGGAAGGAGTCGGGCGGCCAGAGGCAAAGTTTGGCAGCCGGTGTAGGCGCTAATGTCGACGATGACGACGATGATCTGGATGGACATCCGGCTGATGGAGACTGGGCGTTTGACGTGAGTATTTTTTTGAGGGGCGGTACATCTTTGGGCTGATATCAGTGCAAGACTGTGCGTTCAAGGGCAAGCATCTTGCTTGGCAAGCAACAATCAGAAGACAATGGCAAGTCTTTTTCCTTCTGTCTATATTTGAACACGCCTAATCTCCCTCCCATTCTTAGCCTCTTCAAATCTATCACCACCTACAGCCCATCCTGCGCCTGCGCCTCAATCACTCCGACGTCTTTTCCACGATGAATCATCCACGGACCCTGACCCTTTCAAGTCGTTTGCCCATCAACAACCTCCAACCCCTCAGACGACCGAGGGTAGCGACACCATCAAGCAAACCGGTCGTTTCCCCAGCCCAGAACAGGAAGATCTGCCACCTCTTGTCGATACCGATTCGCCCCCGGCCACACCCGGGAAAAACGAATTGGATGGACAGACTATCCGTCAAGCCAGGCTGGGTCGGGATGGACGATCGCCTACACCGCTCATGATTACCACCGGCTACTCGCCTTCGCCTTCTTCCAATACCCTATCCGCTGCGTCCACCGCCACTTACTACCCCATCGAAACCCCACAGGAACATACCCCTATCGCTCGCACCGACGCCGGCGTCCCCTCACCGCGTCGCATTCGAAACAAAATCAGCCTTGACAATCTCTCTCTAACCCCTACAAGCAAGACTCAACCGGCAGCGGAAGAAAGGTCCAAGAGTAGTGGAGGCATGCGTCGACCAAGCGCAAGTGATGCCCGTGAGGGTCTCCGTGGTTTCCAATTCCCACTCATGACCAAATCAGGCCCTGGGCCCACTCCTATTACCACCGCATCCATGTCTACATCTACCAACACACCTACATCTACACAACCACCCGCAGCAGGCAAACTTTTCCCACCCCCGCTCAACCGAAATCACTCTGCCGCACCCGCTTATCCCTTTGCCGACCCCACCACCACCTCTACCACAACCACAACCACAACATCACCCACAGGCACCTCTTCCCCCGGCTTTGGCGGTCTCGCGTTCGGTCCCCGACCGCCCATGATGCGCCAAGCATCCGTCGCCGTCATGGAAGGTCGCGCCGCCAGCCAATCCCAATCCCAAGCCCAAGCCCAAGCCTTAGCTCTAGCGCTCGCACACACACAAACTCATCAGCAGCAACAGCAGCAGCAACAGCAGCAAGGATCGACCAGCCCGCCCACGCCGAAGAAGGCGGTGGCGTTGGGTGCGCCTAATTCAATCGGTCTAGGGAGACCGGGTGTGTCAGCAGCAGCAGCAGCAGCATCAGCAACAGCAGCCGGAGGAGGAGGAGGCCAGGGAATGATGATACGGAGTCGAAGTGGGAGTAAAGCGGAAGATGGACATCCCGTCGGTCTAAGAGATCTCTTAAAAGTTGGTTCCCCTTTTTTTTTTCCTTTTTTTACTCAGATCATTACTCTAGACTATGTGCTGATTCCCTTCTCCCTCCCTCCCTCTCTCCCCACAAAAATCAAACTCAAAACAGCTCTCGCCCGCCGTACCCGATATGCCAGACCTCCTCCCTCCTTCTCCATCTGTCGCCAACACCCCACATAAATTCTTCCCGTCGCCTTCGCCTTTGGCACAAACAACTCACGCACATGCCGAACCATCATTGGCATCGGCGGCATCGGCATCAGCGGCATCGGCATCAGCGGCATCGGCATCGGCAACGGCAGCGTTCTCATTCCCAACACTCGCATCGGCCCCTATGAGCGCGGCACCGTCGCAGAGGTCTTTACTTCCTGCTGGTACAATACCCGCTTCGGCTCCACCTGGCCTTGCTACCCAGCCCAACGCTTTTGCGCCAGTTCATGCCACAATGGGTCCACCCATCCGACCTCTTGATCTGAGCATGTTGGAGTCGGATGATGTCTTTGACGAATTGGGAAGAATGGTGGATGATATGCAGAGCTGGTTCGGTTGTGTCGAGAGCGGTTTAGAAGAGTTATTGACCACAGGGGTAGACGTCCAGAACGCTTAAAAGTGTTTTATAGATGTCTTGTTGTTGTAAATTAGCCCTACTATCTGGAACCGTTTCTATAGAATCCAGCAGGTGCATATCATTAACAGGAAAAACAAAGACCCAAAAAATCATACAATCCGTTTCACAAAGTATATATATTATCATATCAACTTACAAACACCTCGCTGCGGATCTTTCCTTCTGCTTCGCCTGCAACTCATCCAAACGCGATCGTAAGGCCGCTAGATTACTCCCTGATCCAGGCGGCGCAGAATTCTTGCCAGGCCCTCCTGCGGGTACTCGACTAGTAGATGGTCGCGGGAGCGTGCTCCCAACTCGTGCTTTGGGTAAGTCGATGGTGGTTGCGGGAGGCTTGGAGGAGTTTCTAGCGACATCAGTAGCCGAACGAGGAGTGGGAAGGGCACGAGATATAGGAAGGGTTGACTGGCGGGTGCCAGCCGAAGCAGGCGTAGAAAGAGCTCTTGATTTGAGGCGGTCTGTACTAGTAGCAGATGATCGAGCACTGGTTACCGAAGGACCCGATGAAAGCTTCAAAGTCTTAGAGGTAGCACTAGCAAGTGTAGAGGTCGCCGGTCGACTCAATCGATTGGTAGCAGATGTAGCGTCGCTACCAAATGCCCGTGAAAGCCGCGCCCTGGTCGCCGTCGAGGCAGGCGTATTGGCAGTAGCTGACCTTGCAGTGGGACCGGTGCCAGGCAGCGGAAGACCGGCCGGTCTAGATGACGCCGCAACTGATGCTCTGGGAACACGAGCACCAGCTGCCGAAAGTCCTTCTGTCGTGTGCGATCGAGTAATGGTGCGAGGAGCAGCAATGCTCGGTCGCGAGTTTGGAGCGCGAGAGACTGTCGCGGCAGTTGACACACTACTGGATACGGAGCCGGACCGGTTCTTGACCTCGGTTCTGGAAGAAGGTACAATGCTTGCTCTAGGCACGCGTGCAGTAAGAGTGGCCTGTGGATTGCGATTCACGATTCGGGCTGCGCGGGTCTCAGTGGGGGCAGCAGTTATTGTCTGCCTGGCAGATACATTCTGATTGGCACTGGACAACGTTGAATGTGTGCTGATCGACCTAACATGAGTTGGTCGAGGGCGAGGTAATTCGATACTCTTTTGCGAGGCACTACAAGATATAGGGACGCCTCCAGCGGAGAGGGAGATTCGGCGGGAGCCAGTTGTGTGAGGAGCCACCTTTCCTCTAACTCTGGGTGCAGCTGGTGTCGCCGTCGAAGTCGAAGAAGTTTTATAGGTACGGGCTACAGAGGCAGTTTTGGGTGGAGAACCCAGCCTTGAAGCCGATGCTGCAGCAAGCTTATCAGCCTTGACACGCTGAATAATCTCAGCAACTTTGGACAAGCTCTTCGATCGACTAAGGGTAATAGGCTTTTGCTCCTGAACTTGATTGTCATCTAGAATTGAAAGTGTATGACTAGTACGGGACGTCGGTAAAGTAGCCTTGGTAGTTGCCTGAGCTTGAGCAACGATTTTTGATGGACTCGCTTGGCGAGGTCGCAGAGTAGCGGGCATCACCATCGTCTCATCCGCACCCAACATCGTCCTAATACTCATCAACACAAGACCTAGTGTATGACTGGAAAACCTACATATCCATTTTGGCAAACATGTCGTCTTCGGCATGCAGTAAATCCACAAAACTCTCCTCCGTCCCTGACGCCCTCTTTGGTTTTCCGACTTTAGCCATGAGATCTCTCACGTCCATTGTCCTATCACCATCATGGCCAATACATCCAGCAGCCGCTCGAGAAATTGTAGCAGGCGGAATCGTCAGCATGTAGCTAGGTCCTTCATCCAGAGTCTCGCGAGCAATCATCTCCTCGTCACGAAGAAGATATGCAGTCTTCTGGGGACTAATGGGCAGAAGAGTGCTTTTGTCAAGATTAATAAGCAGTTCTGATTCTTCCTCACCAACCGCTGCAAGACTGTTGCCCGAAGAAGAAGCCGGGAATGTACGTCTTGTTTTGGATGTGGGAAATCCACGGAGTGCATTGGAGCGAGGAAGCGACTGAGCCTTGACCGTTGATGATCGAGTAGGAGATCCTGGCCGGGACTCCGTAGCAGTGTCGTTAGAACCATTGGAAGAGGTAGTCATGGTAGAATCGTTGCCGCACCAAGGTGGCTCGACACGGTGAAGAGAATTAGTGGAGGCAAGAAGGTGTGCCTGCTTAGCAGGAGAAGTTGGCAGGAGTGTAGACTGACCAAGATGCTGAGAGGCAGGGTTGATATCTCTCTGTCGCTTCATCATAAACGGGTCGCTGGTAGAATGATTGATGGTATCTCGCTTTGGTCTAATATCGCTCAACTCATATTCCAAACTGTCATCCCCTACACTACTTGCGCCGCCGAATAAGGAACATTCCCCGATAAGGGAGATATCTCCCATGTTCGGAAGGCGAAATGAGGCTGATAATCTCGGCGCAGGTGCAGCTTGAGGGTTGACCGATTGCTCGATGAGGGTGGAGGCGAAAGGAGACTGGGAGGTTGATTGATCGCAAGTTACTTTCTCGTAGTGTGGGCCGACGTGAAGGGCATCTGGAGAGATGGAACTGTCGCCAACCTCCTCGATAGAGCTGTTCAATATGATAGGATGCTTTTCCAGCGGGCTGTCAACTTTGACCCGACTCCCGGGAACCCTCAAACTATCCCTGCTGCCCTTGTCGACTTCCACTTGGCTTTCCGACGTAGGAAGATCGGGAGTGCTATATTGAGAGATGGAATGAGAGACAATTCCTTCAGGAATATCATCAATTCTCTTTGAGTCCTTGGGAGTGTCTGGTAGACGTGGAAGCTGGGAAAGGTATTCGTCAAGGGGAAGGCCGTTGAGGCCCAGCATGGCCCTGGAGAACGTAAGTTTGGGCAAGACTTGTTGAGGGACGGCCGACTTACAGGGATAGCCTGGCCTTCTGATATGTTGTAGATGGGGACATAGGTAAGCAATAAAAGTATTCGGAAGAGCTCCGAAAAAGCTCTGGAGGGGCCAAGATACGTTGCTGTGAGAAAGTTGGTGAAGAGTCAAGTCAACAAGCCAAAAACAAACATACCAAACATCGCACACAACAAACCAGGCGCGTATTAGAGGAACGCGTGCCTTATATTTTCTGTTTGAGTAAAATAGGCCTGCGCCTTAAGCTATTATGTAAACAGGTAACGTCTACGTTCGTTACGCATGTACTTTCTTTGTTCTATCGTTGAAGATCGTTGGCAACTACATGGATATTACGAGAATAATCCCCATATACAAAAGCAGATATCATTCCCGGACATAATATCTCACAGTCGACAAAATGTGTGGCATAAAGCAGCAGCATGAAAATCCTCTCCCTCTCTATTAGTAATCGACACACGTCCTTATCCAGAATCTTCTCGCCGCGAAGAGAGTATATCTTCTGTCAGTCCATTTGGGCATACCACACAGAAGGACTCTTGGTCTTAACAGGCCATCATACAGGCGAACAGCAAAGTCTCCATACCATCAACTAGATTGATCGTATGCGTGCTGGACAAAATCCAAGCAACCGGCGTGAACAAGGACTTGTCTCTTTTCGAGGTTCAAGACGAGATGAGTAGTATACCGCGCCAACATTCTTTCATAGGATATATCGAGAACCGCAGAACAGAATACAATGCGATGGTATTCATACTAGTTTCGGGAGGAAATGCCTCCTTTATGTACAGGACAGATATGAGTTTAAACAATGCAGTGCCTGGTTCAGTTGGAATATGACAGAAAGAGTGTGTAAGATTTGGCTAACTTGGGTAAACAAGAGGAATATCAAAGCAAATCAAAGTCCAATGTGTGATTCGATGGTAATTGAGGAAATGATATGTACAATACACTACAGAACATGACTCATCTATACTACGGTTAGGGGGCATGACTTTACAAGAGCAAAGCCAGTCCTACAACCGCAGAACCAAATACAGTCGCGAATCTTGCGCGCAGACCAGCTGTCGCGCCAGAATCGACATTTTGCGAAGCAGATGTTCCCTGAGACGATCCGGAAGAAGTCGTTGAAGTGCCCGCAGCATTATCTGATGAGCTAGAATTTGTTTGGGCAGGGATAACAGATGTCGCGGGGAGTACGGCCACTTCGGAAATGGGTTGAGTCTCAATCTTTCCAGAACCAACCATGATTATCTACCAAGAGTCAGTTTCACATGCTCAAGGCGCAGAAAACCGATCTACTTACCTTGCCTTGCGAAGGAATTCCGTCAACCACTAAGAAAATCATCGCTGGTCCGGGTTGGAAGATGTTGGCATTGGGAGGCATCTGACTGACATGCAAGGTAACCTCTCCTGAAGCCTCGTCCTTGGTGTAGGTGGAGTTCAACTCGAGGTACCTCTGACCCATGTTCATCGCATGAGTTGAGAATCCAGTACGGATAACGACAACCTTGGTGTTGTCAGAGTTGGAGGATGAGTTGGAAGGAGTGTAAGACACATTGAAGTATTCGCCACCGTAGCTCAAAGAAGAGGGCCAAGAACTAGAAGGCTCAGGGCGCTGCTCATTGTACCAGAGAGGGTACCATTGCTCGACGCTATAGGATGTGGGCCACTTCTCAAAGGTGGCGTCCTTGTTAGGGTTGGAGCCAGAGACGAGAATGGATGAGTCTGCAAGAAGGATAGCGGATGAGTGGTACATGCGTTCTTGGGTGCTCATGCCGAGACCTTCGCGAGACCATCGGCTGCCAGCAGGGGCGCTGGGGCTATGTGATGTCAGTCATTGGCATCCCATAGCTGATAACTGAAGCTCACTCGTAAATTGCGGGTTGATAGAGAGGTTCTTGTCCATAACTTTGTCCAATGGAGTAGCCTTCGTCACCATATCCCGCTGTTCCCATAGCAACGCTAAATCACGACTGTTAATTTTTTTCTGAAGATCCTGTTGTTGGTTTGGAACGCACCCGTTACCCATCCACATTTTACCGTCAGGCATAAAGATGAATTGCCCCATGCTCCTTCCTTCAAGCATGTAGTCATCATCTTCATATGTAGGCTTTTCGTCCTCCGGACTGATCCTAACGCAAGTGTTGTCTGCAGGCACTGCAGTCACGTTGAACTGCGCGCCACCGTCGGAAGACAGGTTGAAGTTGGCAGCGCTACCACCGCAGAAGAGGACAGTAGCAGAGTAGTTGTTGGCAGGCGTCAAAGGAAGAAGAGCGGTGGCGGCAGATGCGGGATAGACACGGACCGCATAGGGCATGTCAGGAAGAGGAGTCTCTTGTTGGGCATCCAAATCATAGAGAATAGTCTTGTAAGCAGCTTGCATGAAGAGCTTGCCTAGACATGGAAAACTTAGTATTATCGTATGCGCTTCGTAGATGAACTCACCTCCGGGCATGAGCCACGTCAAAGGGAAAAGATTCACAGGGACAGTGTAGTTAAGGAAATCCATGTAATGGGACTGATTGTCGGTCTTGGGGTAGAATTCATAGGTAGGGTTGTTCTGAGCAAAAGTTGAAACATACCTGAAAGCCATTAGCTATGATCGCAAACGCCCAAAGACTACTCACCCGCCGTTGCCATCTCCACCAAGGACAATCAAGGAACCATCACCAAGGAGCTCTACAGTGGGATACCACCTCTTGGAGGTCATGGTCAATTCGTCACCGCCCTCCTGCCACTTGCAACTTCCATCATCGCATGGGGTCAAAAGACGGATGGCAGCGCCACCATCGGTATCCATAAAATCGTTAGGTATGCTGGGATTATCCTTGGTGGCGACGCCTCCATACGTGACAGGCTGGTTACCACCAAAAACAGCCCATTCGCCGGTCGCCATGGAGAGACCAGCCGCACAGAAAGTATTGGAGGATACCTGCATGGCGGTGGCTTTGTTAGTTGTGAGGTCGTAGCTTGTGCCCCATGCTGGATGAGTGAGGCCATCATCATTTGTTACTTGGAGAGAGTTGTTCTCGGCCTCTGTGTTCGTGCATTAGGGAAGAGTCACGCAATGAATAGTGAAGCGACTTACTGTCGAGAATGTATGCAGTCGTCTCAGTCCCTGGTATATATCAAACCCGTCAGTGTTTGTCAGGTCTGCACAGCATGAAATGAAACTAACCCAAAAAGAGCATCTGTGCGGAAACGCCAGAGTCTCCGACGATTTGATAGCCGCCAGGAGTGACACCATCGCGAACTTGCTGTTGAGAAAACGCGCGGTTGGGCAAATTGCGGGATGGACCTCCGTGGGCGGCTGCCAGGAGTGGAAGAAGAGAGAGGAGAATGGCAGAGTACATGGCTGTGCTATGGTCCAGAGGACGAAAGGAATTGAACGTCGAGGGATCGAGGTGCGGAAAATTCGTTTTTTGTCTTTGTCTTGGTTTCTGTTGTCCGAGTGGCTGTTGGCTGTTGTTAAGAGAGGGGCAAATGGTTAAAGGAGCGATATAGTGGGCGTGTATTAAAGGGCGTGTATGTATATGATGTGGACAGAACCAGTCTGATCCGTTCTTTAAAGCAGAGGCTGTGTATTTTGAGCGCGATGTGGTCCGAGAGTAAAAACAGAATGTTCGAAATCAACTCAAATATCCAAACAACGGGATGTTTGGGACAAGAAAACAGGCACGCACGTACGCGTCTCATCCAGCTCGCACCAATTTTCAACCACGGGCTTCCTTCTTGCATCCGCGACCATGCGGCTTGGGGTGGCTGTCCTCTGATCTTCCACCGAGTCGTGTCACCAACACAGCCTATGCATAATCAAGCAGCCAATCCATAACGAATGCTACATACTTCTTGATTTTTTGCGACTGGGCACACAAAACCAACAAGTCCAAGCTGAAACAGACGTGCGCCGTTTCTGCTCATGCCGTTGTGGGGCGGAAGATCTCGAATTTTGGACCCTTGTCACGGGTGCCTCACATTTTCCCTTATCCTATTATTATCTCGCCTCCTCTAAAAGCTGATAAACGACGGTATTGTCCGACATCAAAGGACGGAGTCCTGCCCGCCCTCTTGGCGATAATAATAGCACACGTATAAAATTATCGTTCCGATGTAAATATTCCTATTCGATAAACGCTTTACGATTAACGACTAACCAAAGCAACCATATAGATGTTCCTTTAGCATAGCCTCAAGGAACCCGAAGTAAAGGAAATTGCAAACGATAACCAAAGATGATACTACTACTTCCTGATCATCGCGTCGGGAAGAGCCGACTACGTATTTATCTTCTCTTCTTCCGAGTTGGATTCTCATGCGTCACCAACAACTTCCTTCCCGGCCTCCTCGCTGCTGCCTTCCCCATTTTCAATATGAAACCCAGTGACTACATTTTATATTTCTTCGGGCCAGGTCGGAAACTGTCCAGTATCCTCCTTCGAGGGGCTGGTGTCGAGCCCAACCACATGTCGGTAGCTCGCCTTTTGAGGGCAGGGTAATATTGGTACCGTGCCACACACAGAAATAGCGCCATGCAGGGATATGAACCAAGTGGTCACAGCGACTCTATCCGCACAATGTTTTTGTCTTAGTTCGTGAAAACCGGTACTTCTCCGTCTTGACACTGGATCTAATCGTACAATACATATACCTCATGTGACTAGTGTTACAAAAAGTACTCATGCGTCATAGGTCGTTTTTGCGGTATCGAGCGCGCATCTGGAGGCGCTGCGTCAAAGGTTTTGTATTCTTGGCGTAAATTCTCGTCTAATTCGAGAACGCTTGCTGTGTTCCCACATCTATGCTATTGATTAGCGATCTGGTTGGATGGCTGACGACGGCCACGTACCTGTAACAGTAATTGGGCGCTGACCAAACTGTCACGATTCGCCGGTCGAACATGAGCTATGGAATGTCAGCATGTGCCATTTCGAAATCTGTAAGGACGCACCTTGTACCCTTCCATCACCAGCTGATGTGCTCTAGCCACTAATTCTATGTCGTTTGCATGATTAAATTGCTGGTACTTTTATCAGCAAAAGAGACCCAAGTCAACTGCGATGCTTACTTCGACAACATCCCGTCCAAACAAGAAACCTGCTCCTCTCGGTGACATACCCCAGCCTTGTATCTCCTCTTCATATGATGTTTAAAGTCAGCACAATCATAATTGCGATGATTAGAAGAACTAACCGTCAGGATCTGACCATAACAGATCGCACATAGGCCCTTCGTGGGGCACCTCCTGCCGCCTATCTATCACCCTTATCTAAAAACAATATCAGTGCATCGTTCGTCACTAGATAGGTTTTACTCACCTGATCTAATCGGTGGACGGCAGGGCTTAATCCTCCATGAACACAGAACACACGCCCGTCGACAACGCAGCCCAGACTCAGGTAGTCAAAGACATCGCAACAGTATCTCCAAACATTCGAACTCCCGTATTTTCTCTGACACTCGTCGTAAAATCCATAAACTTGAGTGATTTGCCGCGACTCATGATTGCCTCGAATAAGAGTAATGCGGTCAGGATATCTGACTTTCAATAATAGGAGAAGGAGGAAGGTTTCAACAGAGTAGAATCCTCGGTCGACAAAATCACCTATGTCCATATTAGACGGATTTCAATGTTAACAGAGCGGTACATACCCATAAAGATGTAGTTTGTCTCGGGACAAAATCCTCCAATCTTGAACAGCTCCATGAGATCGAAAAACTGACCATGTATATCTCCACAAATCTGGTGGACTCAGTAAAAGGACAGATCTTCCATCGGAGCAACACTCACGGTCACTGGACTATCAACGTATTGTACATTGCCCTCCTCCATCAATATTTCCTTTGCCTTTGTACATAATTCTTTTACTGCTGACTCTGGTATAGTTTCGCATCGTTTTAGCTGCTCGATTTGCCTTTTGAGTGAGAGGATGGATGGTCGTGTGCGTGGATGTGATGATGACAGCGACGGGTGAATTGACGTGAACGGGTGCGTGCAATGAAGATGTGGGAGATGAAGGGAACATATCAGCTTTATGCATACGTTAAGAGTTATTTGGAGAGTTTGCGGACGCACTTGTCCAGATCTGATGACAGAGACATTATCGTAAACAAGGTGTGTGTCGTGAAACTGGCCGGTGCTGTGAACGAATTGATCGCGATCGCGCTGCTAGATGATATAGGGTGACAGCGAAGATGCTGGGTATCTGTGCTTGCAATATAAGACTTCGAGAGTGTAGTGTGGTGAGCAGCGGTGCTCTTTTGGTTGTAGATATAGTATGGATGGCGAGTATCGATTTGTTATGCTCTGGGTTATGCTTGTTGTTGGTGGCGAACCCAGCCTCAGGGGAACGCTCGAATAAAGATTCATCTCCTCTAGGAAGGCATTTACGTAAGCATCGGTCTTTTTCGGAGACGTGCCGACGGTGTAATGGCCGAGGGTTATACGAGGTTATTCACTACTACGACTATTTATATATCTGCTAATTTATGGGGGCAATGGGTGACCGGACTAGAGTCATATCTCGTGATTCTGGCAGACAAACCCATCCAATAACCAATAAATAATAAATGTGAGCCATAACGGCAGCCGATTCATACACTATATTAGGATATATCTCGGAGGTTCATTCGCCGAAAGATAGCACTCACGTCGTGTACAAGCAATCGTTGTAAGACAACCCATCGATCCCTTGCGCTGTATCCATCTGTCCAGTCGTAAGATATAACATCCCCACTGCATATGCTCCTTCGCAGCAGCCATCGCCATTTGCTTAGAACTGCGTTCACTATCTCGCGATCAAAGCCCCTCCACAAACCCATCCTCCCATCTTCTACCATGTCCCAGGGAGTTGGATACTCTTCTTTGACCGAACAGGTCACTTCAGCTGCTGCTGCTGCTTCCCGAACTGTCTCCGATCTTGTCAACAAGTACACTGTACATGACATTGCAAAGACGGGTTTTGGTGAGGGTACCAATGACTTTGTAAGTGTTGTGGTATACCCAATGCTTTATAAGCTACTAATCAAGTAAACCAGTACAACGCTGCTCGGCCCTCATATCCTGCTGGTGCCCTTCAAGTGATCCACTCTTCTCTTCCCTCCCATCCCTTGAAAATTGTTGAACCCGGGTCTGGCACGGGTATCTTCTCCCGTCTCCTCCTTGCTCCTCCTAACCCTACTTATCCTTCCTTCTCCATCGACACTCTTGTTGCCGTCGAGCCCAGCGAAGGTATGAGGAACTCTTGGTGGAAGGCTCTGGAAAAGGCTGGATTGGGCAAAAGAGAAGAGAATGAAGGTGGCAAGGGTGAGAAAAAGGTTGGTACTGTTGATGGAGGTTTTGATTCATTCGGCGGTGCCAGGGAGTACGGCGTAACAGAAGTGCAGAATGGCCAAGGTGGTGTAGACGGAGTGGTTATTGCCCAGGCCTGGCATTGGTGTCCTGACTACGACAAAGCTTTGGTGAGCCCTTCCGGGCCCTCAAAAATCTGCTTGAGCTGATTAATGTCTTATTATATAGCGAGAGATTGCCGCGTATCTCCGACCAAATGCCCCCCTCATTCTCATTTGGAATCTGGAGGCTAACAACCCACAATGGCAAGCCGACCTTCGCGAAGCCTATCAAGGCTACGATCTTGGTAGTCCCCAGTACTACAAGGGCCTTTGGCGCAAAATGTTTGAGACCCCCGCTTACAAGGAACTCTTTGACTCTTCCGAGGAGCACACTATTCCTTGGTCTGTTGGCATCACCGAAGATGGCATGTTGGACAGGTTGTTTAGCAAGAGTTACCTCACAGAGCAGCATTTGAACGGAGAAAGGAGAGAAGAGTTTATCAGAAAGATAAGGGACATCGTCCGTCAAGCTCCTCATGAGTGGATCGACAAGGAAGTAAGTTTATACACACGTAAATCAGACAAAAGTTGATGATATGAGTAGAAGGGAACATTCAAGTACGATTACAACACCGATATTGTCATTTGTAGACGCAAGGCGTAGGAAGCTGTCTTTTGACCCAAGCTTTAGAGTCAAGTCGGGCATTAAAGATAGGCCTAAAGACAATCTGGACTGAAATGCATGAAAAATAATTATTCTTCACAACGTCTCTATTCGCCCCTTAAATCCATTTTGAGTGGCATCTGTCATGAACCTCGATCATTGATCTCTTAGGTGACGTATTCACACTTATACCGTCCCTTGTCTCCTTTAACCTATCAAACCAACTTGATATTCACATATTCTCTCCTCCACATACACGCGATTGGTCTCAACCCAAGTTACGCCTTTTTCTCCCCACCTGCGGTGGCGTTTCCAGAACCAGAGCCCTCTCGCTCACCCCTCTCCCTTCTAGGGCCAGCAGAGCCAAAGCCTCGACCTCGACCCCTGAAGCCTCCACGACCACGGCCGCCCGGTCCGCCGAACTGGCGGTTGTTGTATCGAGGGACGGTAGGCTTTGAGATGCTGACATTGACGGGGGTATCTCTGATTGTCTATGGCCGTAACTATAAGTATAAATTCAAGTAAACACCTGAGAAAAACGTACGCCTGTGGAAGCTTTAAGAGCTTCATTCATAACTTCCTCAGAGTCAAAGTCGAGATATCCAAAGTCCTGAGCCGAAATTAGCTTTCATTCAAAGTATGTTATGCTAAGAATTCACCTTTTGTTGCTTGGTAAACTGGTCAAAAATAATCTTGACCTGGATAGCCTTCTGACCCGATTCACCAACAACAGCCTTCAATTCCTCTTCAGTAGTGGGAGTGGGAAGGCCCTTGATGTAGAGAGAGTATCGCTTAGGCTTGGCATCTTCGGTGAACTCAGTCTTATCCTCATCCTTCTTCTCCCCCTCATCAGAGATATCATCAGCCCACGGGTTGCTTCCCTTCTTCTCCTCCTTGTCTTCTCCCCATGGGTTCTCATCCTGCGATTTCTCCTTGTCCTCATTCTTCTCAATGGGCTTGGCATCCTTCTCTTCCTTTTCGTCGGTATCCTTAAGCTTGTCGGGAGCAGCATTACCATTGGCCGCAAGCTTCTCCTTCTTTTCCTCCACATTCATGCCTTTCTCCCCCTCTGGTTTTTCGTTCTTTTCATCTTTCTTGCCATTAGTCAGACTAGCAGCGGCGGCTGTCTTACCAGAAACAGCAGCCTGAGCTTGAGCTTGGGCAAACATTTGGCTCTGGGACAACCCACCCATGGAGGAAGCAGGGTTAGATCCAAACTGGCGAGTGTTGCGCGGGCCGGGAGGAGGTCGAGCGGAGAATCCGGGACCCATGCCGGGGCGGACTGGAGCTCTTCCCTGAGAGAGGAAAGCGCCCGGGGCACCATGAGCACCATGAGGGCCAGAAGCAGAGGGCACACCTTGAGCGGGAAGGGGACGCGCGCCAATGGGACCGGGACCAGGTCGACTGGACAATGACTTGACAGAGTTCAAGCCGGAAGGTGCGGAGGAGATGGTGCTACCGGTGGGAGGGGCGGGACCCTTGCCAGTTCGATGAGCAAAGTTTACACCTAACAAAGTAATTTAGCTAGAGCAATTTATTGCCAAAGGTTGACGTACCGGAAGACTTGGTTTCTGCCGAGACGCGGCTGTCGGTGATAGAAAGAAGCATGTTGCCAAATCCAGCATCCCTGATGCTGTCAGCCGATGTGCTCACGCCATTACATTTTACTTACGAAAGGCTCCAGTGCCAGGTGTTAGCCCACATGCCATCATCGGCAATCGGGACGTTTTCGATAGCAGAGAGAGTTTTGTGGAGCAAAGCAGTTTGTTTGTCACTTTGGAAAAGTCAGTGGGATCATAAGCAGCAAATCTGAAATAATGACTCACTCCAAAGATCCAAAAACTCGGTCTCGCACTTGGTCGAACAACCCTTTGAAATCGTCTTTCGCTCGTTGCATCTTTCGCCTGTATGACTCGAAATCGGGGTGGATGGAGTATTCGTTGTAAGAAACAGGGTATCGGACTTAAGGGCCATCAGTCACATATTCTACTCCTATGGACAATGCGCTTACAATGTAAGCCGCAAGAGATAGTGAGATCAGCTTTGATGGCATTTGAAACAAGAGTCATAAGGCCGTTTCGGCTAGTGGGAGTGGTTGACACAAATAGACGGGTCTCATCAGGGTTGAAAGTCTAGATGGTCAAAACGTCAGCATAAAAAACACATCCACTTTTCCGTTATGCCTTACGCGTTGAGCGGTATCTATCAGTTCCCCGATCTGGAGAGCTGTGGTCCACATTGTTCCCTGAGCACCAGCAATGCTGCCATGACCTTCTCCTGGTAGCTGTTCAGTGGTTTTCGAGATCTTTGAATAGAACGCACCGTAATCGACTGGAGAAATTGTCAGTTTAGGAAACTCATTATACGCGGACATACTTACAGAGCTTGTGATCAGCAACGGTCCCACCCAAGCCCAACAGCCTCAACTTGACACCTCCAACTTCAACTAGTCTTGAAGTAGCCTCATCAAGGATAGCCAAGTTTTGGACTCCATACTCTCCTGTCCTAAACTTCTCGATCACGTTGACATCCTCCACCAAGCCCCACGTTGTGAAGACCGGGACTGGGAAGTTAATGGCACCTGACAAAAGGTGAGGAAACTGAGAAAGAGGGAAGTGAACCGAAGAGTTGTTAAGCTGATTGATGAGAGCTGAACGTCCGGCCGAAAGAGGGATGGCAAGGAGCTGAGTTCGAGCTGCCGGAGGAAGCAAAGGCGAGTACTGTATGAGGTGGCGCAGAATTCTAATAACGTCAGTCAGCCTATCCGTCCTTTTCCTGGTTTTTTTTTTCCTCTCTAGCCTGTTAACTACTTCGGGTAGACTCACTTGTCGTTCATGCGGTCCACACTCTCAGCAGTCATGAAACCAAAGTCACCGGTGTGGATGACAGCAGTCGCATCATGCTCCCGGATCAGTCTGTTCAATTCATGGTCTGTGCGCATTGGCAATCAGCACACATGCACCACTTTTCATCTGACAGATTCTCACGCACAGTCACCACGGATGTCAGCTACACAGAGGATTCTGCCTGTCCTGCCGGCAAAGACAATCTTGGGAAGGGCCTGGGTGTTGAGAGGAACCTTCTCACTGACGATGGCAGGTGTGGGGTTCGTCTGTGGGGCGTGTGTCGCCATGGCAGGAGTGGACATGGATGAGGGGTATGGGGATGGAAGAGGGATGTGCCGAGAGGTATAGATGGAAGAAATAGAAGAAGCTCCTCGAGTGAGGAAGTATCCCAGTACATTTACCCCTTGTAGATTCATTCTATTGTCAGTTTCTCAGAATGTTACATGTCATCATTTTTCCTCAATTTGCACTCTGCACTTCGAACGAAGAAACATCTATAATCCACACCTTGTCCCTATACACCTAGTAATCATTCCAACATGTCGTTCGGAGGGTAAGTGACCGCACAACCTCGACCACATCATTTGGATGCTTACGCAGCCCATAATCACAGATTCAAGTTTGGAAACTCGTCAACAACCGCCCCGGCAACCGGCAGTGCCCCAACAACTTCAAGCCCATTTTCGTTTGGTAACACAAGCACATCGAACGCGCAACCAGCTGCTGGTGCGAGCAACACTGGGGGTGGGATGTTTGGTGGATTTGGGCAGAATCAGCAGCAGCAACCGCAGCAGCCTGCCGGAGGTGGATCATCCTTGTTCGGGAGCTTTGGCGCTAAGCCTGCAGCTCCTGCCGCAGGAACGACTGGGACCGGAGGAGGACTATTTGGAGGTGCCAGCGGTCAGCAGCAACAACCACCTTCTGGTGGTGGTGGACTTTTTGGGTCAACTACTCAACCTCAACAGCAGGCTCAGCAATCTGGCAGTGGGTTGTTTGGATCGACAACTCAACCTCAACAGCAGCAACAACAAACGGGTGGTCTCCTCGGGTCTACGATGCAGCCTGCCCAACAATCTAGTGGATTGTTCGGCTCTACAGCTCAGAAGCCAGCTGGTAGCGGTCTGTTTGGATCAACCACTCAGCCCACTCAGCAATCTACGGGCACCGGTCTGTTTGGGTCTACGGCTCAAACCGCCCAACAGCCAGCCAGTACCGGTCTCTTTGGATCCACAACTCAACAGCAGCAGCCCTCTACCTCTTTGTTCGGCCAGTCGACAGCCCAACTAGGTGGTTCCAGTCTTTTTGGACAGACTACTCAGCCTCCACAGAATCAGCAACAAGAACTGAAGACTTCTGCCAATCCCGGTGCTAACACAGGCGCCGACAAAACTACCAAGTTCTCGGACCTTCCAGAAGCGGCCCAAAAGTATATTGAGCAGCTTGAGTATGCCCTTTTGCAACGATTCCCCTTGCCGTACTAACTTAATATAGTACCGCGATAAAAAACCAAAAGTCCATCGCATCCACCTTGCAGACGGAACCCCTCGGACGAGCTATCTGGCAAACAAGTCTTGATGTCAAGTCAGCCACAGAAGTAAGTATTTTTTTTTGGTCCTCTTTCAGCTCCTTCTCACACTTTTAATAGGAATACAGCTCCATCTCGCACACTTTAAAATCCCTAAAGAACAGCATATCTCAACTCCGCGATAAAATGATTGACCAATCAAGAGATGTTGAGCGAATCAAGGAGATCTGGGACATATATACATCAGGTGAAGGCAGAATGGGACAAATCAGGCTAGGAGCTTACAAGGAATTCCCTCACGAGTGAGTATCATGCATATCAAACATATAGAGTGCTGATTTGTCTCAGATTCTTCTCCAAGGTTGCTAATTCGATGGAAGAAAGAGTGACGAGATACAAAAAGACTATCACAGTACGTCGATGTTCGCGCGCACCGAGTCTCAACTGATGATGTCTCTCATCACAGCAATTGAACCGTGTGGTTACGTCCCTTTCTTCTGACTCTCAAACATCTTCACCGCAAGTCATCGCACAGACCATCAACAATCATCAGCAAGCTATTCTTGCTCTCGCTGCTCAGTTGGATCAGTTGCAAGTGAGAATGAATGGATTGAAAGCGGAGTTCACGTGAGTTTTTATAATTTTGGTGCAGTGCATTGCTGACAGAATTAAAGTGCGGACTGGAGAGATAAAACGGGATCAGTGAGGGATCCGTTCGAGATGGCTAGAGAAGAGAGGAACGTCAAGGTGTAAATTGGAGATAGTAATGATTTAGCATGCATTATGATCGCCGCCTCGTTACTGATACTCACAGAGCTGCATTTCATCTTTTGATCTCAGTTTACTTATTCAATCTACTTAGAGACTTCAAGTCTACGCACTGTTTTGACAGAATAATATTACAAGGGATGACAAATTGTTCAACAGATTTCGCTACTACTCTGGATAATTTGTTCCACTGTAACGACGAATTCTTCTTCGACTACCGCTTCTCTTGAGTCTTTGATCAAGGGGCAATTCCTTCATTCTCCTCATTGGAGAACCTGCATGGATGGGAACTGGCGTGCTCGTCCGCCGCGTGTGGCCACTTTTGACATAAGAGTGGCACTGAGAGCAATCCTCAACCACACTGTTCCTCCTACTGGAGCTTGGAACTGAAGATGATCTGTGATGACCCCCGATGGGACTGTACGAAGGTGATTGACCATAAACTGGATGCACAACCTCGCTGCCGGCCAACGCTGCTACCACTGTCGGTGTCATCCTCGCGTGGTTGCCCCAACTTGCTGGTTGATTCAACCAGCCACCTGCGCCTCCCACAGGCGTAACATAACTAATCGCACCAGCTATTGAGGACATGTCAGGGGCATGGCCGGCGTGAACACGACCCATGGAACCGTTCCATCCATCATCTTCTCTATAACCGCCCAGACTGACGCTGGAAGGAGCGATCACACTGCCTCCTCCACCACCGGCGAAAGACATAGCTCCACCTTCTATCATACTACCCCCTCCACCTACGTATGAGTCGCTTCCAGCAAACCGATGCTCACCTTGAACTGCAGCTACATGGGCCGACGGTGCATAGGTTTCGCCGTGGTAATGTGCCCAGGGGTTTCGCAGTCCGCTAGGCATGACACTGCCTGGAATGTGGCGTATAGGAAGGAGGTCAGATGCTTGTGCTGGGCCAGAAGAAGGCATGGATGACCAGCCGTGGTAGAACGCAGCATTGACTGCCAGTTGATGAGGGCTGGGTGTTACTTCCGTTGGCATGATGTGTACTGATGGATATAGATGGTGATCGAGATTCTTCAAAGTAAAAAAACTGGGAAACTGAGTCAACTATATATGAGAGGTTGTTTCTTCAGAAATGTTATATTTTGTAGTAGGCCGTCAACGTCTGGTTTGAATTGACAGTAAACATTACTTTAACATTAATCTTATAACCTCTGTTGGAAGTCATAGCTCCCCGTGTCATGGTTCACACCTTCCTATGTATCCCCACAATCCATTCATTCAGCCTCCTCATATATCCTTTCATGCCCATCTCAAAACGTGGTTTGGAGTAGATCTTACCAACAAGTCGCGCGACCTCTCTCAACCGTTCAGGCAAAGATGTGAGCCGTGTCATATGTGATGCCAGAACTTCAAAAGTGACGCGCTTATATAGCCAGTCGAAACGAACATTTTCTCAAAGGATGGGGAAGGAAAACAGTGGAAGGTGGGCGGTGATAAAGTATGTTTGGGAATCGAATTGAAGATGACATTCAAGCAAAGGTCTTGATTGTCGTCTACTACGGTCGGTCCATATATACTCTGTTATTATATCATTATAATTGCTGTAGGTTTCGGGATTGCCTCGACCCAGGTAAACTGATCATCAAAAGAGCTAAACAGAAAAGATAAGGGTTAAAGAGGAGATCAAAATAGAAGAGGGGGAAGCGAGACAAAACTGAAGAAGTGAAAAGTATATCCCCTAGTTCTTCGCAACGCAAAACTTTATTGTACTGTACTGGTACTGTACAAGTTCTGCATGTAGTGTAGGTATGTTAAAATCAGCTCATGAACCGACAGGAGGGGATTAAACTTCAAATGATTTTATGATCGATCAAACCAGGCTCGAGGTGAGTATGACTTGATTGCATGGAAGAATAGAATAAAATAAGTAAGGATGCATGAATATGAAGGAAGCGTAGAAAAAAAAATACAATCTACAGGCAATACGACCAATTATGACGAAGACTTCTTTCATACACATCACGCATCCGCCTTGCCCTCACCAGAACCCTCAGCTTCGGGTGCACCGTCCTCAGCTGGCTCCTCTTCAAGGACGCCTACCTCGAACTCACCCGATACATCCCACCTGCTTCCTGGCGCGTTCGCCCCCAAGTACTTTACAAACTTCATAACCCCTGGATCACGAAGAACAAGCAAGAGTTTGTTGAACGCCACAGGTTGGGTCAACAAAGGCCCATCATCCTCGTCGCCAGCTTCAGAATCAGAGTCAAAGTCAGAAGGAGAGAATTGGTCGGGGTCGAACTCAAGCTCTTGGCCGCCGATTGAAATTGAAGGTCCATCTTTCTTCTCGCTGCTACCGTTCGCCTGAGGCTTAGATTTCTCCTCGACCTTCTTTCCGTTGGGTTCCTTGGGCTCCTGGGAGTGTTCCTTGGCAGCCTTCTTTGCCACAGAGCTTTGGTACACAGTAGGGTCCTCATCCTCATCAGGAGCGGCGAGGTAAGCCTCCCAACCACCGTTTTCAACCAAAGCATCCTCCTCATCACTTCCCGCCGGAACATCGGCCCACCATGTCATACCCAAAGAGACGTCCAGTCTAGCATCTCCATCCTTGCCTTCACCGTTGGCGAGAGTGTAATCGAGACCGTTTCGGAATCGGCGAGCTTCGTTGCGGTGGCCAGTGGGAGCAAGAGAAGAGACCACAGAGAGCCATGCTCGGAAAGCCTCAGAGGGGAATAACACGTTATGGATAGACTGGACTATAGGAGTGGAGGTGGTAAGAGAAGTGAGATTGAGGTATCGGTGTTTAGAGGAAGGACCTTGGATGATCCACCCGTCACCTTCACCGAGCTCCTGAGGAGGAAGAAGGCCTTCATAGGAAGCTTGGTCCTTTTTGTCAACACCTTCAGTCTCTGCTTTGAGCTTCGCCGCAAGTTCGGGCTGAAGGAAGTTGTGCAAGACAATCTCGGAGGCTTCAACGAATTGCCCAGAAAGTCGCTCAAGAGTGGCAACAGTGAGGTAGGATGGAGATAGGTAGTTGGAAAGGAAGGCAATGTCGGAGGGCTTGAGGCCGGGAGGAGGAGTGGTGTTATAAGGGGTGAAGGGCATTGAAGGAGCGGCTGTCTGTAGCGACTGTAAGATACGGATAATAATATTTGAAATAGTAAACTCACAATCTGAGCCAGAGAAGAGAGCTGCTTTTGCTCCTTCTCCTTGTCAATGGGAGCATAACCCTCCTCGCCTTCGACGGGTCGGTGGAACCAACCACTGACACTGAACCTCCTGCGGCCTTCATCGATTACAACCTCCTCCACAGAGTGGTAACTTCTTCCCGGTTGCACCTGGATAACAATTAGCTTCGAATCCTATATTTCTCACTGTAAACGTACCTCAAAGAAGACAATTTGACCCCAAGTAGCAGAGACCTTTGCAAATCGCTTCACGCTGGGAGGACCAACTTCTTCTCCGGTTTCTACGGAAAAAAGCTCCAGAGAGCCACCCCAAGCAGGGTCCCATCCCTTGAGGAACTTCCCGTTCGTAGAACGTTGAAGAGCCACGTCCTTATCCTCCGGGGCCTCTTCGATGGAGTAGGGGAGATAGAGAATGTAAGAGATGAGACGGGTGGAGATGGAGTCGTCGTGTAGAAGAAGGTGGGAACTTGGTCATGAAGGTCAGCCTAGGAATAAAAGATATAGGGATAATGACTTGACTTACCCTTTGGTGTAGAGGGCGGCAGACAAGTCGGTCTTTGTACCGGAAAGAGGACCACAACCAGTAACCTGACGGACCAAATTTCTAAATTCCTGGGAATACAAAGCGTCCTTCAACCGTGTCAACAATGGCAACGCCTCGAGCGTTTCATCAGGAAGGTGTTCAGGACTGAGAGAAGAAAGATCAGGAGTTTGGTGGATTTTATAAATGTCTGTCTCCTTTTGCTCCCAGCCCCATCCGGGGAGGCTGCCTTCCTCTCCTCTCATGCCGAACTTCTTGGACTCCTCCACGACACCTTCAAGCTTCATGTACTCGTCAGCTATGCGATCCCTTCATGCCTTGGCCAGGCCGAAGGGCTCGTGCACATACCAGGTCATCGCTCAAAAGGTCACTAAGGACGGCATGTTTAAAGGGAGCTGCGTTGACGTATTTTTCCCTGTAGGCGGCCACTTGCTCGGCCGAGGGGTGGTTGATGGAGCTCAACACGGCGTGTTCTGTGTTGTTCCGGGACTTCTTTGCTGCCCTACCAGATGGGCTGCTGGGCGAGCGTTCTCTAACTGCTGCTGGCATGGTGGTGGGGTTGGGGAAGTGGTTGATGTGAAGGAAGGGAGAAAAATATGGAAGCACTTGAGCTCGATTGGCAGTAAATTAAAGAGACCGGAAGAAATAGGAGACATTCGGGGGAAAACAAAATATTCGAAAAGATCTCGTGACGCAAGGGGATACACTCAGGGTAACTCCGAAGCAGCGAGTCGGCAATCGGGCATATCCCTGATAAGGAACAGCAGCCGACGCCTAAATGGATACTGTCCTCCAGCAGCGATGGACGGTATCGAAACCATATGAAGTATAGATACACGTTCACTATCAGATCGCTTCATGCAGCCCTTCCAACAACCGTCCCAGCAGTCTCTCGCAGGCAGAGGCAGGGTAGCCACTCTCGGTCAGTTATGTCCCAGTCACCGGAAAGGCATCTCCCATTGACACTAAGTCGCCATGACATATTAACTTGCAGGCATGTTCATCATTGACCACTTTGAAGTCCATGATGAAGACGGCAATCCGGTCCCTGCCGATGAAGAAGCCGTATGTGACTTATTATTCATGATACAAAAGCTAACTTGGGGAAAGATAGGCGGAGGGGGAATTTTTGGTATGTTTAGGTTTAAAAATACCCAATGCTGACAAGGCAGCCATGATTGGTGCTCGCCAGTTTCTCCCCCCAACTCACTGTAGTCTACTGGTAGATAAGGGAGAAGACTTTCCAGATAAATTTGTTCACGACTTGGAAAGTCTGGGGAAGGAAATGGTTTGGTTCAGACATAGAGAAGGAAAGACTACCAGAGCGCTGAATATTTACTCCGGCAGACGGATAGGGTGAGCTGCCAATCTAAGGTTACAACTCTCTCCTTATACATCTATTTAGTGAAGGACATCAGTCATTTAAGTATCTTTCCCCTCAACTTCAAATAACACCGAGAGATCTGGTTCTGCCTCCGTCACCATTCGCTACACCCGTGCCTCCGGAGTGGATCCATGTGGTCTGTGGGGTGCCTCGAATGCTCGACATTGTGGATGAGCTTGAATTTCTGGAAAAACAGAGGCATTCATCGACTGGCTTGAGCCTCATCAAGTCACGTTTGGTCTGGGAACCTTTACCCGTACGTTTTCTCAGCATAGAGATCCCTTCGGCCTTCTGACCAGTATACAACAAGTTCAGCTGCGTTCCGGAGGAATTGAATAACATGGTATCTCTGTCTTCTCGAATTGCCGTATTCAGTCCCAACCTCCTCGAACTTCAGTCTATACTCAGTATTCCACACTCCTCACCGCCAGCACACTCACATGTCGAACTCGCTGCCCAGCAGTTTCAAACACTACTCTTGAACCGATCTTCTGGGTCTCAAATACCCTCTATCGTTGTTCGTGCAGGCGAGCTTGGTGCATATACGCTGTCATCAAATTGGACTGGGTGGATTCCCGCATTCTGGACAGAAGCAGATCAAGGCAAGATTGTAGATGTAACAGGAGGAGGAAACTCTTTCCTTGGTGGATTAGTGGCAGGTCTGCTTATCTCAGATGGTGATATACGGACAGGTAAGACTGTTTTCAAAACCCATAGCTGAAAGAATTTTCATTGATTTCCTTCATTAGCATCCATATACGCCTCGACTGCTGCATCGTTTGCCATCCAACAACGTGGCCCGCCCTGTCTGCAACAATTAAATGGAGAAGAACGGTGGAACGGCGAAGTTGTCTGGGACCGATTGAATGAGATGGCAAGGAGGGTGAGCCAGCAGGAAGGCGTAGATCGTAGGTCGTAAAGATCGTCGATTCTTGGCCCTGGGAAATCATGCATAATGCATCTTTTATTTTGCACTCTGTCGGCCTTGTTTTGCATCCTGCTGCTATCTCGTTCGGTGGTTGTTTTTTATAAATTACTGTTATGATGATCAGATCTGGCATCTGGCATCATGCTTGCTATTTCGTTTACGGCGCCAGTCGGTCCCTTTTGTAAAACGGAGTTCGGGGGAAATGTCCGTGGAGGTGTTGACAAGAAGTCGAAACGAGCTGCTATTATACTGTATCCGACCGAATGGAGTCGTTCGAGAAGGCAGATATCTCCTTCAGCTCTCCTCGTAATCAGACCATCACCGAGAATCCCCATAGTTCATTTAAACACACCCAGATGGACTCGGAAGGCCGTAACACTGCACCTTTACAGCCATCGCCTGCTTCCCCTTCACGCCGTGAGCATCCGCACTCGCTTTCGCTGCTGTTACAATCAGCAAGCTGACTTCAAGCCTGTGACTCAGACCAGTCACCGTTAGCGGAAAACCAGGGAAGCTCATCATCGATTTCAAAAGGCAAGAAAAAGTCGCTGCTAGACGGAGTAGCTCACAATGGGGAATCGCCATCGTCACCCGGCCCCATCTCGATAAAGCGGCGCCTAGTCCGGCCCAAGAAGATACGGCAAAGCCATGGTGATGTATCACCACCTGCATCGGTGGACCCACAAATACGGCAGGAGACTTTGGCTGTTGCTGAACCAGAACCTCTCAAGCCCGCGCGCTCACCTTCACTTCGTCAATCTTCAAGATCCCCGTCTCGCCATCCTTCCCCGGCGGCATCAACTCCTTCCTTCGCGGATGCGCCCCTCCCACCGCCCCCTCGTTCAAGGTTTGCTCCTCCACGCTCTGCTCACCCCCCATTAGTCTCTTGTCGCTCCGTCTACAATTACACTCGTCTTAACCACATCGAAGAAGGCACTTATGGCGTTGTCTTTCGGGCGAGATGTAACGATACGGGCGAGATATACGCTTTAAAGAAGCTGAAGCTGGATGAAGAGAAGCAGGGGTTCCCAATAACAAGCCTGAGAGAGGTTATGGCTTTGATGATTTCAGGAGGACACGAAAACGTTGTGGGAATAAGAGAAATCGTGGTTGGAGATACTCTGAATCAGTAAGTTATCCTCGTTCCCATATATGCTGGCTATGTTCCGACTCTAGTCACATTACAGGGTCTTCATTGTGATGCCATTTATCGAGCACGATCTCAAAACTCTTTTGGCAGATATGCCCCATCCATTCTTGCAGTCGGAAGTCAAAACGATCATGCTTCAGCTGTTGTCGGCAGTAGCACATTGTCACGCTAACTGGATTGTAGGTCATCATTACAACTCTTTGCACATGGCAGCTGACTTGGGGGTGTAGCTCCACCGAGATCTTAAAACATCTAATCTTTTGATGAACAATAGAGGTCAAATCAAAGTGGCCGATTTCGGATTAGCAAGGAAATTTGGCGACCCACTAGGAGAAATGACCCAGTTGGTCGTTACCCTTTGGTATAGGTAAGTTTTGGCCATGCTATGTATTTCACGACTGTTGACTGCTTATCATTGGCAGATCACCGGAATTGTTGTTGGGCGGCAAGGAATATACCACAGCGGTAGACATCTGGTCGATCGGATGTATATTCGCGGAATTAATGCAGGGTGAACCATTGTTTCCCGGTCGTGGCGAAATCGATCAAATTAACAGGGTACGTAGAGAGAATTTTATAAGTTGGGACAAGGCTTACATTCATCATAATGTAGATTTTTCAGCTGCTGGGACGGCCCAACGACGAAAGTTGGCCAGGATATTCGACCTTGCCCCTTGTTCAGAAGATCAATCCTATAGGACCGATGTAAGTGCCCGTGATCTCATAACAAACAATGGATATGACTTACCATTGATGCACTATCATATAGGTTTTCAACCTTACGCCAAAAGTTCAAACACTTAACGTATGAAGGGCACAATCTCCTGTCTTCATTACTATGCTACGACCCCGAACGAAGGATCACTGCTGAAGAAGCGTTGAAACATCCATACTTCTCGTGCGTTCTAGTCATGACTTTGTTATGACTCTGTGACTCATTATGCCACACCCAGTGAACATCCTCTTCCCAAACACCCTGATCTATTTTCATCTTTCCCAAGTCAAGCTGCCGGAGAACGGAAACACAAATCACTCATTAGCCCTTCTGCGCCCGTAAGGGAGGATAGGATGGCGAAGGATAGTCTGGCGGATCTGGATTCATTTGTCTAGACGATGTATCCCATATTACACAGGTCATCAGATCATGCATAACACATATGTACTAATGTTAGTTACAACAACACAGACTTAAGTTCATGGTGCCACAAATGATGTATCTAGTCCCTCCGAGAAATCCCATATGTTGATGCGACAGTCCAAACCTGACGACACTATGCGCATGCGGTCGCCGACGACAGAGAACACCCTTCCAGTATGGGCACCATGAAGGTCGGCGATAATTTCACCTGTCGGAGACCATACCTACTGATACATCAGCTACAAACTCATGTGGCCTTTAAAAAGACCTACCTTGATGGTCGCATCGTAGCTGCCGGACAAAATGACCCCTTTCCCAAAGTGGACTGTGCGGACAAGGTCAAGGTGTCCCCTATTGAAACATCTCCTACAGACACCTCCCTCCATTCTGGACAATCCCGGTGGGCAAATGCAAGGAGAGAAGAACGATCCTTGAGGCACTAGGATAACCTTATGTCCCTCTCCAGTGAGTTCAGTAGGAATACCATGCGTGTTGGCCTGGAAATATCCGTCTTCAGAGCCATCCGTTGCGGAAGTGACCATAGAGTGGCCCATTTCGAGGTTCTGTAAATCTGGAATCCGGTCTTCAATGAGATGGAAGGTCCTGATAGAAGCATCAGAGGAACCGGTAACTATAAGGCCTCTGAATATCTGACCATCTGGGAGATTGATGGGGGAGGGAGGAAGAGGCGAGAAATCAATGCTGGCAATACCGCGATGATGCCCCTCAATACAAGCAAGCAATGCTCCAGTCTTTATTGACCACACTCGCAAAGTCTTATCGCCAGAAGCAGAGATGCTGGGTCGTTAGACGGTCAGCGATCGATACGTGTATCGAAAGGTACAAAAACACTCACATATAGTCTTTCGAAAGTCCAACTGCATTGACAGCACCACGATGTAAATATAAATCCGCTGTCCCACCAATTACCAAAAGCGGTTCAAGAGTATGTATACTAAACAACCTGATCGTCTTGTCTGCATAATGGTGTGAGATCAAGCATATCTTAATTAGGGGACCGACCTTTAGAACAACTGACGATTCTTTCATCGTCTGCTCTGACACAAAGCACCGAATCTTCGTGGGCTTTAACACACTTTTCTGGCTCTCCATTCCCCCCTTCTACGTCCCAAAGGCATATTTTACCATCGCTTCCCCCACTCACTGCCATCACCTTCACTCGTTCCTTGGCTTCCTTGGCCGAAGATCCGATTTCAAGCTTGGAGAATCTGGATTGTGGGGAAGAAATAAAAGGCAAGCAAGGGACTTTGACGATAGCATGGGTCAATACGGAGCCAGTATGGCCACCATGGAAGATCTTGACAACCCGCGGAGCAGGGGAAAGTTGCCAGAGCCGTAAGGTCTTATCTCGAGAACCAGACAAAAGCCAATCTCGTCCTGTCACAAGGTCCCTTGTTCCTCCCGCCTGACTTAAATTTGGTAGTTTACGTCGAGGAGAAGTGCCCGCCCCGCTGAGCGTTTCCATCACGGATAGCCGGAATTGTCCTTCTGTTATGCCAGAAAGGTTAGAAGGTGTTGCTAGCTGGACGTGACAGTCTGGGCAAGCCTGAAGCATGTTGATCCGCATTGAATGGCTGATCAGGGATAGCGAGTAAACTGCTTCAGAGTGACCTGGGAGGCCACCGTATTTGATAGACGATATCGCGTCAATGGTCCGTGGTCGAGGGACTGGTGGTAGTGAAGGCATGTTGACTTTTACCTCTTCGGGAGGTGATGGCATATAATTAGCCATGCCTATAGGTCTAGGAGTTTTCATCCGTTGTTCCAAGATATGATGCACAATGTATAAGTGCTTGAAATTAGCTTGTGGATTTGCTGATGGAACAGCGAGATGTGAAGAAATGGGCGGCTCCTCCTTCTTCTTGAATTCTTGGACATTCACAGCCGACCTTTGTAAATGCACAGGAAGGCCTTCTCCGCTGCCTGCCCCGCCTCTTTCCCAAACATTCCATCTCAATCCTCCGCTCATGCCTAAGGGATCTATTCCACCACCACCGCCCATCCCTCCTTGTCCATCTATAACGTCATAATGGTTGCTGAGGCGATCATCAGATAACGATATATCGAATGTCGGATCTTCGATATCGTCCGTGGGAGGTGGAAGGAAGTATTGGGTAGTTAACTCTGCCCAAGAAATGGGTAGCGGACGAATGGGAGGGGAGTTGGTGGCACAGAGTAGGGCCCAAAGAGCTTCATAAAGTATTTTAATATGGTGGTTTTAACTGTACATGTCCACTCACCTTGTTTATTACACAAATTTCTCCAAGTCCTGCTTACGGAACTACACTTCAAGATGTCACCGAGGTCCAGCCTGGATAAGATCAGAAACGCAAGTTCTGGAGGTAAAAGCTTTGCACGTCTGTGAGTACTTCCCAGGTTGATATGTGACAGGTGCAACTTACCCCCACAATGTCCTTTTGGAGCATCATATTAAGCCTCTCGTTAAGCGCGAGTACCTCTGTTTGTCGTTAGCGGGAGGAGTCTTATCTATCAAAGGAAAGAGAATACTGATAATACTCACCATTCCTTGGCATTGACCACAGAAGACTGGTGGCTAGTTCTGCATACTATATGTTAGTAAGTCTCGTAACGCTTATGCTCACAAACATGCCGCATGGATATAGTATCCGCTCGCTGGACATAACATACCTCGTCTCAGCTCAAGAGGTAGTGTGAGCGCCTTCTGCAGTAGCTCGGCTTTAGTAGAAACATGTCGCTGAAGAGGGGGCGAGCCGGGCATGATGCACGGAGATGGACCAGGCGAAGGAAACTATGGGCAGTACAAGATGACTTCAAGTCAGGAAAAACCTTTCGTTTCGGTTGACAACACTTCAGTCACTAGCACTGCACATACGTAAATAACAACAATCTGCTAACCTCCACCGCGGATCACAGCATCACCTTCCAGTCAGCTCCTGGTGCATCTTTCAGATCATTAGAATCTTTCAAGTGTGTGTAGACGACAGGAAAGAGACAGCAAGCAAAATATAAACAATCATGCAGCATAACCTCTCATAAGATACATTAAATCCACGCGCTAAGGAATAAAACAAAAACCCTTCTTCCACTGTTTACTTGAAGTTCTTTCCGTCGGCCCACTCCCTGCCGTTCTCAACAAGATCCCAAGCCATGGCACCCTCGAAGAAGGCCTTGTCGTCGGCGTTGTCGAGGTTAAGCTTCTTGAAAGAGTAAGACTCCCAGTCGGGAGCGACGTTAACAACAGGCTCGGCATCTTGGCCTCGGAGAACGAGAACACCAGTGAT
>NC_009177.1:1082548-1145048 GCF_000149385.1 Cryptococcus deneoformans B-3501A
CCGGTACCGTAAGTGTCGACGAAGATGGAAAGGGGTTCAGCGACACCGATGGCGTAAGAGAGCTGGACGAGGGCTCGTCGGGCGAGACCAGCAGCGACAAGGGACTTGGCGATCCATCGAGCAGTGTAGGCGGCAGATCGGTCGACCTTGGACCAGTCCTTACCGGAGAAGGCACCACCACCGTGAGCACCCCAACCACCGTAGGTGTCGACAATGATCTTTCGGCCAGTGAGACCGGCGTCACCCTGAGGACCACCAATAACAAATCGGCCGGAAGGCTGGATGTGGTAGATAACACGATCGTCAAGGAGGTTCTTGGGGATAACCTTCTTGATGATCTTCTCAAGGATCTCCTCTCGGAGTTGCTCGGTAGTGATCTCCTCAGCGTGCTGAGTGGAGATGACGACAGTGTCGACACGGAGGGGGACCATAGCACCATCCTCACCCTTCTTGTACTCAACGGTGACCTGCGTCTTAGAGTCGGGTCGGAGCCAGCCCATAGAGCCGTCACGACGGGCAATGGCCATAGCGGCGTTAAGCTTGTGAGCGAGCATGATGGTAAGAGGCATCATCTCGGGGGTCTCGTCGGTAGCGTAACCGAACCTGATAAAGTCGTCAGCCCTCGCCTGCATGACGGACTCATGCGATAAACTCACATAATACCCTGGTCACCAGCACCAATCTTCTCGAGGGCACCGTGGTCGAGACCTTGAGCAATGTCGGGAGATTGCTGCTCAATGGCAACCAAGACGTTACAGGTCTTGTAGTCGAAACCCTTCTCGGAAGAGTCGTAACCAATCTTCTTGATAGTGTCTCGGATGACCTTCTGGTAGTCGATCTGCGCCCTGGTGGTGATCTCACCAAAGACCATGATCATACCAGTTTTGGCGGCGGTCTCACAAGCGACCTGCGGAAACACAATGTCAGTTGAGGGACCAGAGATGAAACATGGCGTATGGATGCATACCTTGGAGAAGGGGTCCTCAGCGAGACAAGCGTCGAGGATGGCATCGGAGACCTGGTCACAGATCTTGTCGGGGTGGCCCTCACCAACGGACTCGGAAGTGAAAAGGAAGCTGTGTTGAGCCAAGGGCAACAGTGGTAATCAAACAGGACAGAACAGATGGCGGAAGGGAAAATGGGCAAATATGGGCGAAAACCAAGGACCAGCAGTCAGCAGTCAATCCTCTCGAATGAGCTTGTCGACTCGCAGAAAACGTGCGATGCTGTTTGAGGAAAAAACACTCACTGGCCAGGGGCCAACTCAGTGGCGGGAGCATTACCGTTAACGTTGACAGCAGTCATTTTGTATATAAGCAGGTGGGTGGTGGGGGGTTTTTAGACAAGAAAAGGTAATTGGAGAAGAGACAGAAGAGGGGGGAAGATTTATACGGTGACGAGGAAAACAAGGGCAAAAAAAATGGAACCAGAGCTGCCCTGTCCCTGCGCCGACGCCCGAGCCGCCGACCAGCAGAGCCATGCGACGATGGCGTGCGAGCCAGGAACGGGAAAAAATGGGAATATTATTTTACTTACCCTGGGACGTGGCATTAAGGCGGACATGGCCGTCCGCCCCACGTACTACGCGAACGTTGGTGGCACGCTGTTCATGGCACAACTCCTCTTCTTTCCAACGCACTCCCATCCAACCCACAAGCTAACCCAGTATATACTTGTACGTATGATACGACCTCTGGTTTGGCTGAGCAGGCTTCGTTCAGTCAAGTCGTTTCGTTATTGGTGTAAACATGGCGTGACTTACAGGGAGGTACGGCAGGCCAAGCTATGATATACGATTGCAAGAGCCATTGTCAGCAAATAACAAGACATCAAGAGATGCTAGGCAGCGCTGTCTCCTCGCATTCACAATTGAATCGCTCGGAAGAGAACGAGGACTTACCAACTGAAAAATCTCTTTTTCGTCCTTTACGGCGAACTCAGTACCCTTTTTCATTACCGCTATCGACGGGCTTTAGTTACTTATGGGGTCCTTTCTCTGTCCCTTTACTCACCAGAGTCCTATTCCAGCGGTCAGAACATCAGCTACTTATATATACGACATTTTGAATGTGAAATACTTACGCCATCTCGTTCCCCCATGGCATACTCGTTCAATACCCATCCTCTCTGTATCGCTCTCCATCTCATAATCTTCATCAACTTCCCATCCCCAGTATTCCCCAATAGCATGTACGGCAAACTTTCAATGGGACAGAGCCTTAAATCAATTTGCCTATGCAAACTATTTGCTTTTGGAAGCTGAGTCAGAGCGAGGACCTTCCTTTCGCCTTGTGAGAAAATCTTTGCTGGAGAGATAATATTGGCGGACACAAGTGCTGCAACAATTTTTGACATAAGACTGTTTGGATCTGCTTTTCTCGCTCTCTTCTTTTCCTTTTCCTTTTTGACATACGATCTGGTGCGTGGTCAGCCGCATTTTATTGCAGAAGTACTCAGGACCTACTCGTGCCAGACAACGACATCCATGTCAGACGAAAGATTTTCCCCTCTCCGATAAGAGCCCATGATTGCAAAATTAACTACAACCGTGTCAGGTCTCGCACAGAATAGTGCAACGATATCCCACGCTTAGGATCCTCTCTTCGTAAGGCATCCTTGATAATTCCGTCAAATTCTTCAACCTCTGCTCGTGGTATCATCACATCCATCTCTTCGTGGTATTGAATGGCCAACTAGGCAATCTTTGTGAGGATTGCCTGTTTGAGGACAAAAATCACCGACTTACCTTTTGTGCTTCGGAAATACTAAATCTCCCACCTTCTGCAATCATTAGGTCGTTCAATGTTTCTATTCCTTCCTCAGCACTAGAAGGTCTCCATTAGCCCATCCTTGGGAAACCCTTCCCATGACACTACATACAAAGCTCTCGCTCGTATCTTCCCAAACCCATGGATTCGATTGAATTTCACCATGGCCTTCCATTTATCATCCAAAGCTTCTAGCCTGGGTACAAACTTTTTCGTGACAAGGTCGTATATCATAAACCATACTACAGCATTGCTCTGGAAACAACTAGACATGAGCAAAAAGAACTTAATCAAGCCACTGAGACTTACATAGGGAGGAATTACTTTTTCCAAGTCATTCAGCTTCAAACAAGGCTCACTGGACTCTCCATTAGGTGCCAGAGAATAAACGGCCCGAAGGACGTCACGGTAATCAACGTTTACTACAAAAGCTGATATAAGCCACCTTATCAATCTGAAAAACAGGCTGGGTACCGGGATGGTCTTGTATAAGCTGATCAAGAGACTGAGAATCTCTCAATCCATTCAATAAAGCTCTAGTTGAGACGACAAGCTCGTCATATCCTATCAGACAAATCAGTCAGCCGTCAGCGAGTGTAGGCGGTAAGCCACATGACATGCTTGGTCCATGTTGCTTTTTCAAGTCATTCAAGTTCTCCAAAACGTCCGCTATCCGAGGGCCTCTGTTTGATTGCATTCTGATGGGTTGGGAAAATTTCCACACCGGCCCAAAGGTGGTTTTTGGGAGAGAGCGGATGGCCATGGGTATTATCCCCAGGGCCGGACGTGGAATAAGTCGAGATATGAGCATCGTGATCGAGTAATGCCTGGTAACCGTTGTACGTATATATTGTGGGCCTCTGTATGATTTATAAATGAGAAGCTGTTTAAGACCGTCATCTGGTCATCACTGGATGCAGGGCACCGGATTGATGGCTGATTGATGAGCACCTGAAGCCTTCCCTATGGGAGAAGCCTGTGGTGTGGGAGAAGGTATATGGGAAAACAAGAAAATCGGCCATAATATGCTGTATTTTGAGGTGGTACAATTCGATCTCCCATTGATATAAGGTAAAAAGTTACTTTTCAAGCACTGGTTCATGTCAATGGGGTTTGGTTAGTATCCGCCGTCTGTTTTCGACATTTTCGACAGCGAGTAACCGACACTGCTCGTCGCGTCGTCGCGTCAGTCAAGTTGATCATTACGTAACATGGGTAAAGCGTTTGAGCGATGCATACTTCCGCGGTTATGAGCTCGCTGTCAGTGCGCGCAATCAACTTCCAGCAAATAAGCTTGATCTTGCCTGAGAGACAAACCACGCAGCACAACCGATACGTTCAGAACGCAGAACGATTGCTCAAATACCCCATATATTGAATTTTCATTGGTGCGCCCACCACTTCCGGACCAACCGAACCTTCGCCAACCACCCCAGAGCCATGTCCAAAGGCACCCGCTTTCTCACACTTGCTGTCCCACTGTTATTACTTTATATTCTCGCCCTCTATCATATTGTACCCACTCCCCTCTTGCCTACAGAACTAGCTGACGATATACTGCCTGTGGTAAGCCACATTTTACTGGGGACGTTGATGTTAGTAGCTGATCAGCTGCCTTTTCTTTCGGCTTTTGCATAAAAGCTCCCTTGGTGGCTTCTTGTTTCCTTTGGGGCATACTCCCTAACTTCCTTGGGGCTAGGGCTTGTGAGATTCCACGACTGTCCGGAAGCGTACGAGTCTCTCTTAAGTGAGATTTCCCAAGCACGGAACGAACTTCGAAATGCCGGAGTTGCTGTTGATTGATTAGATGCTGAGAACAAAGGGATGCTAGTGTGAATAATGTATCAAGTATATGTCCAGCGGAACCATGGAAAGAGTCGGTGGCTATGTTGTCCCTGGTAATACATGGAATATCTAACGGACATTGAATATTATGGGCATAACAACTAGTCCTCTTCTTCCTATAAACGTCACCAACATCAACCGCGATCATCATGAACTCAACAGCTCCTGCATTTCTTTTCTCATGCGCTGCATCTCCTCCTCGTTCTCCTCTTCCTCCTCGGCCTGAACAGCCCACCCCATTATCAGCTGTTCGTTTATGTATTGAGCGCACACGACTTACAGGTAAGGCAGCCCCCACGGCCCCCGCTTGACCCAACTTGCCGTCAGTGAGCTCATATAACACCTTGTCAACTTCCGCATCTGCCTCCTCTTCTATCTCTTCGTCATCTACAGAGTCAAGGGTTTCTTCCATCATCTCTTCCATAATTCCGCTCTGCGGTTGCAAGTTGGATGAACTATTAGTCCGAGCAATACTATTTGAAACCACAAAGAGCTGACCTTCATCATCTCCATGCTCATTTCACGCATAGTAGCGCTCAGTTGGGGGAGCTTGACTAAGGCATTTGTAGTTTTCATGATTTCAGTACTCTTTTGGAATGCTCCTGTAACTTTGACCATAGCTGCCCATCTTAAATTAGCTTCGAGTGACAAGAGTCCATCCCTGAATCACTCACAGAGTTGATGTTGGAGTTGCATATTCACACTCTTAATCCTTGCCTTTGAACTTTCCAGCCTATCCCTCTGTTTGTTCGCTCTGACGACCTCTCTTGCCAAGATCTTTGCTGATTTCACGTCGTTCTTTTTCGCCAGTTGCTTCAGCTCTATTCTTGATCTCTGGGTAGCAGTCTCGAGCTGTGATCCAATTTATGTCAGTCAAATAGACGATGACAGCGGATAAAGGAAGTATCCTTGCGCTACGCATGGGAGGACGCACGTTACGGATCTCTTTGTCAAGTTGTCTCTCTTGTTGTCGCAGCTTGGTCTGCCATGAGCGTACTTTCTCTTCCGGGGTGGGGCCATACAGCCATCTGTTGACAGACTTCATGCCTCCGTGCTGGGGTGAGTTTATGTGTGGTTTCCGGATTGACACTCGCGGTCGACTGGGCCGGTCGGAGTAGTGGTCATAGAGGTGATGATGATGATAGGAGGGCGAGTGGCAAGTCGGGGACAGCCGGGACGGAGATCTATGCTTCTCCGTTCTGTTGACGCGTTCGCGACGGGCGAGAATTCAATAAATGCAGCGAAGTCGAGCAGTATGGACGGACGATGACCCCTATGCCGCCGACTTATTCTTCCTTTCCCTCTTATTTCGCTCAGCTGCTCGCACCGTTATAATGTGGCTTTTGACTGTAGTAGGAGAAATTCTCGGCCAGAAACGTGAGCTCGCAGTTCCTCGCTGGTATGCAGCTAATATTTATTCGCAGATTACACCTTTGCATTGCAGCAGCAGAAAAGCTATACTTTCGGACGGAACAAAGACTGTGATATTGCCTTTCCTAACAATTTGCGAGTAAAGCCTGAAGAAGGAACTCTGGAAATTTTGGAATGGGATTACACGAATGTAAGACTGGTGTGAAAATCGAGCGTCTGGAAATTAGCTGACAAGCATTATTATAGAGGCATTCTCGACCTGACATTAAATGGCGACCTAAACCGAAGAAAAACGGCGATTATGGGACTATTGTTGCTGTAGGAAAACGTCCGGAGACGCCTAATGGGTCATTGAACAAGGGCGATTACGATATACTTCCCATAAACAACGAGAAGGGAAGCGGAGTTTTTGTGGATGAATTAAATGTGACGGGAATATCGTTTGCCGATGACATATGGTTCTTGTGAGTGTACAACTTTGCTGTGTACTACAAAGATGACCAATATATAATATACAGTCTGGAATGGAGAGACCTATGCCTGCTGTACGGCAAAATGATGGACGAACCGGATCCGATCAGAAACACTCTCAAAAGTTATTGTATGTCTCCTCCATGAAATCATTGTTCTAGAATTGACAGTAAATAGGTATTTCTTGGACAACAACCTTTGACACGTCCGATCCACCCCAATATGTCCTGTTAGATACCTACCGCAACAACTGGGAAGCTAGATATGCCGTTTGTTGTGGAATACCTATCCTCCTTCCCAGCTTCCTCGCCCTCCTTCAAAGTCGCCTAACAATCAACTGGCGAAAAACCGCGGACGCCTTCTGTAGCTTTAAATTTCCGCTTCCTGGTGAAGATGAAGCAGAGTATAGACCAAAAAACCATCAGAGCATTAGATTCTCTTCCAGCATTTGGCTTCCTGATAGACGCAGGAGGACGTTGTATAGAGGATGGCATGTTTTGCTTTTGAGGGAGCAAATTGTAAGCAATATTTTATCTTCTCTTCGCTTACTCACATGACTGCAGCAACCCAGAGAAGCATTCATGTACAAAGCGTTAGGTGCAGACTTACAAGAGGTCATTGTTGAAGGCAATCCACCTAAAACCAGCAGTGACGTCGAGGAATATTTGGCGGACTGGCTTTCCTATGTGGACACTCATGGGGGGAGAAAAAAGGGGCTTGTCGCTTACAGCGGAAAGGTGAAGGACATGACTGATGCGAAGATAATTGAAGACACTTGTGAAAGGTACGTTGAATTGCACGTTTTCAGAGACCCTGGTTGCTGACCTATTTGTAGATTGAAAGTTAACTGTGCTTCGGTTGCTAGTGCTTTCGGGGCAGTCTTAAATGGGGGCGTTCATCAATTCCTTGAAGGTGTGGATAATAAACATAATAGACATGCCGCTAGAGGTACGTGATATCGTTTCTGCCCCCTCGCCATAAATTGAACGACCGTGGTAGGCTCCATTACCGCCATCACCCCAGCAGCATCGTCTTCCGTCCCAAGTCCTGCAGCCGATCCCTTTCGCCGACTCGCTGAAACACCCACCCCTGCATTAACACCCACTCCTCCCTCCGAGCCGACTGTGACTTCCGTTGTTGCTGAAAGCAGTAATGCTCCTGGTGTACCTTCGACTTTTTCCGACGAGACTACGCCGCCAGTGCCTTTCGAACCGCCTAGATTATCGCGGAGGAGAACGGCGTATACGAAACCCATTATCGCCGATGCTACACCCGTTCCTGTTGCTTCTAGCGAACCTCAACATGTAGCAGTGAACGCTGACGGCACAGAAGAAGCTGTCGATGAATGGCGCCCTCCTCCGGTCGCCGTCCTACGTCGAGTAAGTCACCTTTAATTCTAGCTTGCTTCAGTTAAATCGGCTGAAAACCACGGTAGCCTCAGAGACGAACTGTAGGAAAAGGAGCTCGAAATCCTCCAACCTCCGCCCCTCCTCAACCCCTTGCCACCCCTCAGTTCAATGGTACCGATACACACGTCACTTCGCTTGACCCACATCCTTCATTTGCACCTAACTCCATGCCTTCACAAGAAGAAGATTCACCGGGAGTAGCTCCGGGGCCTTCACGGGCAGGATTGTCAGATTACCCTTCATCGACACAACAAAACACAATGCCTCCTATACAAACGCTACCTCGTCCCAGTCGACGTTACGGCACCACATCATCTATCGCACGTTTTCAAGCTGCGCCGAGTAGGGTTGCCTTCGAGGAAACTGTCGAGGAGGAAGAAGATGACAGGCTGAAAAAATTGTATGAGAAGACGCGCAAGCAAGGTTTTGGACCTGCATCGCTGGCAAAAAAGGTGAGAACAGCAGATCGTGGGGGTGATGTGGAGATGGAAGATACCCAGATATCGAGTGCGGCTTCTATGACAGATAGGGAGAGGTACAAAGCTCCCAGCGAGATTTTACACATTGATGAAGAACCGGAAGAGGAGGAAGAGGAGCAGGATCTTTTCGCGCAAACGATGCGGAGATCCAAAAGACCAGCGTCTGCCGCGGGTTTATCGGCAACTCAATGGACAGTGTCTGAGGTACAGAGCAAAGATATAGGCAGGAGAGGCTCTCAAGACTTGATGCCACCTCCTGCTCAACGTCGTCGTATCCAGTCACCTTCTCCTTCCCCTGAGCCTGGGCCTTCTGATCAGGCTCCACGTAGAGCTGCTCCAAGCCAGAACCGTTTCGATTTTCAAGATGCCATCCCTCAACCTATGACTCGTGACGAACAATTCCTCCGCGTCGTTGCTGAGCGTAAGAAAGCTAAAGCAGCTATCGACAACCTCGACAAAAGCTTTGATAGTATGCTCCGTATACCGAAAGCTCAGACAGAATCTGAGGCTGATAAGCCGGACTACTCGGTGCTGGACGAGGTTCCTCCCCCTAAGGCCGGCAACTATATTGCTGTGATGAGAACCAATAGTCTGTTTAGAAAAGATCTGGGACAGACGAAAGAAAGGGAGAACGTTGAAGACGGGAGGCCCAATTTCAAGAAGTTCAAAAAGGTGAATTCGTCCTACAGGTCTGTTATAGGCATGAACTAATGACGAGTAATAGAAAAACGTCCCTCGCAGAGCACCCTTAAAGATGGTACTCACCACGTCTGTTGTTGACCCATCCAAGTATGAAGAGCCCGAACGTACGTTGCTTCACCCGGTCTTGTAATTCAAACCCTAACATTTATATATTCAACTCAGCTTATTGGCCGACCCAAAAGAAGACACAGAAGAAGTCTCAGGCGCAGTCCGGCTCTTTGTCCGACCCAGAAGAGGATGATCGCCCGCTTTTGCCCAGACATAAACCCCGACTGTTGGTTGAAGATGACAATGAGGGCGACGGTGACGTAGAGTTCATGGCTACTGGACAGGCGGCAGCTGGCAGAAGAGGGACACAGAGGAATCAAATACGGGACAATCGAGTCACCCTGGGAACTTCCGCGCAAAGAACCAAGGGAGGCGAAAGCGTAGCCTCAGATACTTACGACGACCAAGCGGCTCGATCCGATGTATCAAAGGCAACCCATAGCAAAGCTGCTACAAAGGCCACTGCGGCGAGAGGGAGGAATAAACTGTTAGTAGAGGATAATAATACGACGATTGACTGGGGATCGTCGCCTAGCACTGCCAAAGGAGGGAAGAGTAGCTTCGAGTTATCAGGGACGGCTACGTTAGACGATGATCCTTCTTCGACAGCTAAGAAGGGTACGCAGAAGAGAAAGGCGTTAGCAGTAGATGTGGATGATGATGAGGGTGTAAGTCTAAATCGTTGTTATTGTGGACGTTCGGGTGCTTATTCCATCAACAGGGATTTGGAAACTTTGGGAAGAGGCGAAGACGTTGATGCTCAATGCGTGCTCATGCTGGAACAATACAGGACCACAGTTGGTTGATGACTGTACAATACGGTACTACTGTCTATAATGCATAAATCATGACTACTGGTTTTGTATACACCCATCCCGGCCGGCTCATATCTAAGCCGCAGCAGTGAGTAAGGTCTATCTCCTTGTTAACAAATTCTTGTCAGCCTTTTTGTGTCATATTTCACTCATTTTCTCTTTTCTGCCTTCTCTTTCCATATCCATTATCCAAAGAGGAATACTTCAAATGATCGATTTAGGAGTACTTGTGTGTAGAAGCTTTATCGCCAGCACACGACAGGACCTCACGTTCCAAAGTCCTGCGCCCAATATACAGTTCTGCCCCATACGGGATGCTCATAAATGCCCAGAACAACCCAGCTTACTTGATTATCAGTCGATGACCAGATCATCGTCAAGGCTCTTTACTCACTTCACAGCAGACAAACGTTACCATGTCAGGAGACGCCTTTGACATTCAAGTGCGCATAGACATCATTAACGCTCAAATTCCAATTCAGCCGTCGACTTTATTAACCTGGCACCGCTTGAGTCGTGGTATGAAGGTTTCTTAGGCCAGCTGCAAGCCCCTACAGAGGGATGAGGTTGCAAAGTGATTTCACGAAGGCTAATCAGAAGAAATTGATCGGTAATCTCACTTCGACATTGTTGATTGGAATGGTAACAAGGATAGTCGTAAAATGAAATATGTCACATGACTTGTGATTGGAACTTGACGCCCTAAATCGGTCGGGGATGTTGATGAAGGACGACGCTACACATGTGCAGCAGATCCGATAGCTGAGAGAAAGTGATGATACATACAAATGTTCTAATGACTCAAGACAACAAGATTGTACCCTCTATATCCTTCAATTTTCTACCAGAGGCCCCTTTATTCACTCGCCAAGCTCCATATAAGATTTGCCGTATACACTTTTGGGCGTGAATTGTCGACCACAACCGAGTGTACATCCTCTTTGGCATCGTTTCCTTATACCATCATTAGTAATCTCGCGTGAGACGATGAAAATGATAGACATACTTATCAAGACCTTGGTAACGTTGGATCCATCTTTCGCTGATACTAAAGAGAATCCAGCTTCCGAGAATAGTTTCAGTCGAATACTTTCTTCCTATGTTAGCGTGCATCCTAAAAGCCAATATTCTTTCACCTACACCTTGCCATCCGCCCAATCCCCTTCACCAATCTCAACCTTTTCAATATCCTCTTTGGCAGTTTTCCACTTGCCCAACTCCACCTCCTTTTTGGCCACCGCCGCTTGTTCTTCGTTCAATTGCTTTGCAATAGAGAATTGCTGTTGTTCAAGAGAACGAACATTGGCTTCGTGTTCCGCTGGTGAAGGATGGGAAGGTGGTCGTTGGGCTGCAGCTGCTGCTTGGCTATGCTGACGGGATAGTTCTGGGTCCAAATCTTTAGCTTTGACGAGCTGTCTTAATAATGAAAACCTTACGGCGAAGCTCATCTCTGAGTTTATCAACAATCTCCGTTCGCTCAGCGTCCTTGGCGTTGACGGCTGCCTCAGCAGCTGCCAGGTCACCAAGCTCTTCATCAGGAGATAAGTTTGGGTTTACATCACGAACGATCTTCCTATGCCTGGGATTAGCTTATGCCTGCAACTGTGAGCGTGTGCACATACGCCAAAGCTCTCCAACCTTCTTCAGACATCTCCTGCGATACGTTTTGTTCGCTGAAAGAGTAGTCTTGCTGGTCTTCGCGCATGTCGTGATCCGATTGCTGTTGCTCCATGGTCGCTGATATGATATCGGGAAGGGTAGTTGAAGTTTGCCTGGGGAATATGAATCTACGTACGATGGCTCCCTTTTGTTTTTGTTTGTTTTCGCCTTGGTCGTGTTTGTTTCGCGACGCGCGCCGTGCCTTTTTCCATACATACAACCGTTTCTCTTTTGCGAGCCTACATTAGTCACCATCACCCCATTTTAATAATAGGCGCGGGGCGGATTTGGAGGGGGGAATGTCGTCACTTGGGTGGGGTTTAGAGAAGCCACTCTCTATACTATCACTGCAGCAAGAAATCTTCAAAACATACAGCTAGATCCAGCACTACCGCGTCAACCATGTCTGCAAATCCACCAGCCCAAAAACGACATAACCGCAACAGGCTGGGAGAGAGACGGGTCAACCGCGACCCAAGCAGCTCAAGAGATGCCAGCGAAGAGGGTAGGCAGCGTTCTATATTTTGAGATGCACAAAAAAGAAGCTAATACTGTGCGCCCGCTATCTGTAATGTCGTGTTTTCCCCGCCTGTCGAATTTCCCTCATCGACTTCAATCCTCCTAATGTCATTACTGCAACGTAACCGCTGCGGACTCTTGGCCAGACAATGACAATGTCGAAAACTCATTTTCCGATGTCGGATCCATGAACTCTTACCACGCCGAAGCACTCTCCACCACCTCAACCATTGATTCGCCCACTAGGATGCCCCCCCCTGCTCTTCCGCCCCACAGCTCGTCAGGCTCGCCAAGCACTACCCAGGCTGGAAGACGTTCTTACCAGCAAAGACGCGTAGAAGAACTGAATGGAGAAGGGAGCCAGAGCGAGGGTCTCGATTCCCCAACGTGAGCCTCTTTCCAACGCACTTTCTACGGCAAGATGGCGAAAAATATGTCGCTTGCTCGCAAAATCTCCCGGTCGCACGTGTACGGGTCTGTGCGCCAAAGGATGCTGACGGTCCCATTTTTTTTATCAGATATGACGGCGATGTGGAGAGCTCTTCCACCATTGGCGGTGCACCCGCTCACCACCAACACACCCACTTCCGAAGGCCCTCATTCCCAGCCCCAGTACCTACATCAGAAACCCCGCATCCTGCAGCCCACATTGTCCAGCGGCAACCCACTCCCAAAGCCTCCCAAATTGGCTTCTCCGCCGCGGACTACCCTGCCGTGCCCACTCCTAAAGCAACCTATGTTCGACCCTCAGATGTTCCTGTTGCACCTTCTGTAGCCCTTGAAGAGTGCGCGAGAAGCCCACCTACGACTTCCTGGATCCAATCTCCAAATTCCGCTGGAGGACCGCCGAAGATGTACGCCCGCGCCGTAGAACGTACGGAAGAGGATATCAAGGGCTTCGTTGAGCGAGCGATCCACGGCAGAGGACAAGAAGATGGCGTTGAGAGATGGTGGAAGACCAATCCTCCGCCGGAGGGCAAGGTTGTGAGAGTGTATGCGGATGGTGTCTATGATCTTTTTCACTTTGGGTACGTTTGGGGTATTTGCTGTCTGTATGATGAACATAGCTCATGCTACTCTTTAGCCATGCCTTGCAACTTCGCCAAGCCAAGCTTTCCTTTCCCCAAGTTCATCTCATGGTTGGCGTTTGCTCTGATGTTCTTTGTGCGCAGCACAAGTCTGCCCCAGCTATGACCCACGCCGAGCGCTGTGAAGCAGTCAGGCATTGTCGATGGGCGGACGAGGTTATCCCTGACGCACCTTGGGTTGTTGATCAAGCGTTTTTGGATAAGCACCAGATTGACTATATCGCGCATGATGAAGAAGTTTACCCTAGTAAAGATCATGAAGATGTGTATGCATTTGCTAAGAAGGAGGGTGAGTGAAAATCCCGCTGCTCCTCATATATGTTCTCTCCTCCTCATATATGCTCGCGCTGACATATGGAAAGGTCGTTTCGTTCCTACTCGTCGAACACCTGCCATCTCCACGTCCGACCTTCTCGAGCGTATCGTCCGAGGCTACAGAGATGGTTTCTTCGATTCCAAACTTGAAAAGAACGGTCACCCCGAACTGTTGGCTGCAGATGTCGATTGGGACTCTAGCGCATCAGTGGAGAAGCGAGAAAAGAGAAAGGCGGCGCATCACCACAAAGTGAAAAAGTAATACCAAAAAGAAAAGGAAAAAAAAAAAGAGTTGTCTCTGATGTTTTTGGTCAGATCTCATTTAGGATTTTAGTTTTGGATGTATTCTCGGGTCGTGTTTTCTGACTCTAACACTGTGCATACTGCCCATCATCCCCCTACTTTAAGTCTTTCCGCCTCTTTCTGGGCATTCGCTGTGCTACTCGCTATCGTAACCTCTGCTACACCGGGGTCGGCAAGCTCCCACGTCCCATCACGAGTACCTTTTGTCTTATCAACCTTTTCGCCTAGCAACAGCCTTTTAATCTTGGAACCTTTGCCTTCTTTCTCTTTCGTCCCTCCTTCCTCGGATACATCATCCTTCTTCTCCTTTTCCCGCCCCTTTTCCTTCCTACTCTCATCTTTGCTCGTATCCTTCTCAAGACCGGTAAGAGGCATTTTTCTCTTTTCCAGCTCTTTTCTCAACACTCCCTTCTCCGTGTCCCTCTTCTTTCCCCATTTTTCCAGCTCGTCCTTCCCTGCCTTCTTCGCCTTGTCCTTGTCCTCCTTGTCCTCCTTTTCGACTCTTTTACTCGTCTCTTCTGGTTTCTCAGCTTTACGTTTCCGCAATTCACGCTCCACCCATGCGGGTAGCTTGTTTTTCGAATTCCCACCACTACTCGACCCCGCGCCGCCAGAAGAACTGGATCTGCCTGATAAAGTAGTAGTAGCTGAAGAAGAAGACTCGGAAGTATATACACTTTTGAGAAAATTGCCCACAAGGATGATGACCAGGAAGACGATAAACGCAATAATGATGAGTGAAGGTATCAGTTTCGGTTTTTGGTGGGGGGAATACCATTCGGGCTGAAACTCTCGAAGAGCGAGCACATGCCGATGAGCCATCATCCGAGCTTTGTTATTTCCATTAGCCTACTTTATTTCAAAAAAAATCAAATCTTTAATACTTGCATGTGATGGGGACAGCAGACGACGGTCTCATCGCCAAAAGAGGTGGTGGTGGTGGTGGGCGCATCCATCGGCCAAGCCTTTCATCCCATATCCATTCCGGTGGTGGTGGCTCCGATCGTCTGGGCACTGCGCTCTGAGCCCTAGCTTGCTCCACCACCATCTGACTTTGCCCGCCCAAACCACCCACCCAGTCTCCCACCTCTCCCATCCCCAACTCTTCCCACCATGACGACCAATCCAATCCACCCCCTCCTCCTTCTCCTCCGTCCCTTATCCACCCCCACACTCTCCCGCCCACTTCGGGATAAACACCCAGGAAGAGTACCGTCCCGCCCGCGAGACATACAAGCGTGGTCGTCACCAAGAGATCGTTATTGGTCGCGAACTCCCCGAAGCCGAACGGGAGCGCAGAGGTATCTGGGGGCCGCGCGCCGAGGGAGAAGAGGAGAAGGGGGATAGCAGGGAGGAGGGCGAGGAGGATGATGGGGCCGGGGAGGATGGTGGGCGTTGGTGCGAATGGGGCGGCTTCCCGGGGGAGGTGAGGGCGAGCGCCTGGCGGTGGGATAGGTGGATGGGCTTGCATTTATTGGTGTTACTGTTTCCGACGCTATCCAGTCAATAGCTCACGTTCCGATGCTATCCAGTCAGTAGATCAGGTTCAATGTGTTTCATTTCTCGTGGATAGGATTTTTAAGGCTTGGGAGGCAGATTGATCAAAGGACCTGGTCGTCAAAGGTTATTACGCCTGTAAAAGGAGGAGGCTGGGAAAGAAATGTAGTCCTTGGGTCTAATAAACGTCCTTCATATGCATGATTCTCAATTGTTGTAAAACAATGTAAATGAGAAGATTTAAAAATCATTGGTTAAATGCTTGCCAACTACCTCACAAATGATCTCATCAGCAACTAATACTTGCGTCCTTGAAAAAAAAAAAAAAAAAACCCGACTTACGCGTCGCTCAGCACTCCAAATGCGCCATTCGCCAGCATCCTCTGCTCCACTGTTGTGTTTTGCGTATTCAACTTTACGCGCCCCAAATGAGCATCGGCCACCACTATGATCTATAAATTAAACTTACCTTGTCGGGATGCAACCTCGCAATCACCTTCATATACTTGATCTTCACTTGCTTATCCGTAACCAGCTCATGCATCCCTACTTTCAGCCCGCCCTCTTTCACGATATCGTCCCAGAGCACTGTATCAAGACTAGCGATGAGCGCGCGCAAGTTGGTTTCCTTGCCGCTTTTCCAGTTTGCGATCTTTGCGTCGACGTTGTCCTTGTGAAAGAGTCTGGCTTCTTCCTCTGCCTCGAGCGCCTGTGCGGCTTTGCGGAGGTCGGCGACGGCAGCCGAGCGGTTGACGTCTGCGGCGGGTGTAGACGGTGCGGGGCTGCTGACTACGGCAGGAGCGGCGGCAGCAACATTTCCACCACTCTGCATCATCTTTTTCGCCCGCCTCGCACCTTGCGCTGCCATATTCCTCGTACTGGCAGCCGCATTCGTGCCGCCCAAGAGCACAGGATCCAATCCCATCACCCGTTCCCAATCCTCCAACGCCGCTTTCCACTTTTCACCCATTTCCCACGCTTGCGCTCTCTTGACCAGTGCTTTTGAAAGACCGTCGCCGAGCTTGATGTCGGCGTACTCTGCAGGTAGGGGCGCTTCCTTGCCCGGGTGGTAGGAGATGCCGACGAGGTCGATGACGGCGGTGCAATCTGTCGCTGCGTTGACAGCGTCGCCCAGCTTGAGCCGGGTGGTCGCGCGGTTGTTGAGGAGAGGGATGAGGAAGAGGTTGTCTTTTGGGAGAGCGGCGATCGCCGATGAATAGCACGACTCGGCTTCGGTAAAACGACCGAGTTTGAAATGGTCGTTTCCCTTTGTCTTGTGAGCGGCTGACGACTCGAGTTGTAAGGGGGTGGCAGAGATGAGGGGTCGACGAGGTAAAGGCGGCGCCGCGGGTTTGGGTGACGGTGCAGCTCGAGATGCGGGGCGAGATGTAGGGCGAGATGTAGGGCGATGTGCTGGGTGGTGGTCATTGCCAGACAAGAGATCGGCGATGCCCTCTTGTCGTGCAGGTCTCTGCTCTCGCCTGGGTGCAGGGATTGACGGTCCGATCTCTTGCTCATCGTCGCTATCCTTGAAGCCTCCCCTGACCTGGCGCGATCTCTCATCCTTCCAACCTTCATTTTCCTGCATCCACTTTGGCCTCGTATCCTTCTTCTTCTGATCCTCGCCCCTTTCCGCCGCCTCCAGAGCCTTTCTCTGCTCTTCATACACCTTTATAGCCCGTTCTTTACTGGTGTTCCAGAACGATGTAGCCTTGTTAAACATACTCTGTCCAATCTCGGATGCTTGCGCAAGAATACGTTCGGCCTGTTCTTGCGCGTTGGCAGCGGCAGCGGCGGCATCTCGCTCTTGTTCCTCGGTCGTACGTGCCTTTACAGAATCGCGGGACGGACCAGCACGCCGTCTACGCCGTCGTTCTTTTTCGGCTTCTTGGCGTTTACGTCGCTCGTACTCGATCCTATCGTCATCAGCTTCGGGTAGATGATCATCCCATGATCCGCTCGGTCCGGCATTACCAGGCGCGTGGCCTTGGCCTTGGCCACTACCGAGAAGCAGCTCGAGAGCTTCCTGGACGTCTGTACCGGTTGACGTCTTTGCGAGCGCCTGCCGAGCTTGCGTAGGGGCAAAGCCCATTTCGACAATCTGGCCGACAATATGGGGTGGAGGAGACGCGGGTGGAGGTTCTTGAGGGGTGCGGGGAAGCGTGGACTGATTGGATGTTAGCGGGAAAGCACCTGTCGTCTGTTTGTGCATAGCTGTTTGTGCATACCTTGGTCTGAGCGGGCTTGGATGCAGCAGGTCTACCGAGCTCTCCAAGCAAGTCGTCATCATTCCCGTCACCATCCCACAAGTCGACGTTTGACACTGGGGTCCGTATCGCTGATGTCTCTCCGCTGTTGCTCGCCTCGGATGCCAGGGCCGCTTTGGCGGAACCATTCAGCGTGTTCTCAAAGGCGTCAAAGTCGAACGGGTCGGTGTGTGCGGGCGGAAGCGGCGCAGGCGAGTGGGCGTGGGATCGCGGCTGCGATACGGGGTTTGAGCCTGCGGACAAGAGGTCGCCGTCGTCGCCATACTGGTCCCAGAACGTGCCGTGGTTGGAGCGGGACGACGCGGACGTGGCGGCGCTGCTTCGACTGCCGAGGTTCTCCCAGAAGGCACCGTCGGCCTCAAACTGCTTCCTCTGCGCCTCGTCCCTTCGCCGCCGCTCCTCTGCGATCGCCGCCTGCTTCTGCGCCATGGTCATGTCCTTGGCGGGCTCGGCGGGGCGTGCTGCGGGGATGGCGAGGAGGCTGGAGAAGGCGTCGCTGTGCGCTGTGGCTGGCGCTGGCGGTGGCGCTGTGGCTGGCGGTCTCGCTGGCGGCGGCGCTGGCGTTGGCGGCTTCGCGGCGGGCTGCGGGGGGGGGCGGGCGAGCAGCTCAAAGGCGGGCTGGGGGCTGCGCGCGGGGGGCGGCGGCTTGGCGGACCAGCTGAGGTCGAGCAGGTCGTCCATCGTGCACGTGGAGAGTGTTTCACAATGCTGCACGGACCTGCGATATAATAAATAAATAATGTCATGGCTCGCGGCCAGCGCCGCCCCTTGTACAACTGTCTTATTTAACTATTCTACACCTCGCACGCATGCATACACCACAATCATGTCCATGCTGCTATGAATACTTCCACTGTCTAGCTGTCACCAAAGAAAACCACCCTGGAGCACGCATCAGCCCAAACACTTGCAGACTTGCAGTCAAGACACCAACTCACGTCACGGTGATATCGTCTCGCATCCACCTCGAAACCTTGCCGCCAAGGCTGACCAACTCGGCTCTCGTCTTGACATCGCCTCCCGCCAAACTGTTCCTGATCAAATGCGTCGCCGCATTCGCGTCGCCTTCGTACACCCACGTATCACTTGCCGCCTCGCCCGTCGGCGCAGGGAGGTCTTGTGCGGGGTATGGACGTTTTTCTCGCGGTGGCGGCGGGGCGAGAGGGAAACGCCTAGGGAGGGCTGATTTAGGAAGCGGCGCGTGGGAAGGGTGGGAGAGGTAGGAGGCGAGAAGAAGCGTGGATTCTTCAGACGTTATCCTGTCCCATACTGACTATATTCAGCTTTCCCAAGCACATATTCATATTCACAAACTTACATCCGTCGGTAGCAAGCACGATGAATCGCAGTTTCTCGCCAGTGTGCGCATTCAGTTTGCGATACGTCACTTCAGGCCGGGCAGTCACATAGGGAGGCGTATAGTTCCAAGGTCGGCCTGGACGCGGTCTTTCACCTTGTGCCCGGAAAGCGTCTGCGATCCTTTAGCATTACCGTGTCAGCTAGTGCCATGTATATATACATATTAAAAACGTACTGGGCAGCCTGGGCATTCGTCCACTTGTAAACGGCATCACCAAAGGCGCGAGTCGGCTGGAGACCGCCTTGGACACGGCCATTCCGGATGACTGTATCCCTCTCTGACGCCGGGTGCTCGCTTCTCATCCTAGCTTTCGAGTATCAGCATTCGTAAACAGCAGCGGGATATGTCGGTGGCTTTTTACCTCTCAATCTCTTTAGGGTTATCGCCCATCTGATCCTCACTCAAAACATCACATCGCCATTTCCCATCCTCTCCCTCCCATCCAGCAACGGCACGACAGTCGCCGGTCACTGCTACGTAGAGATCGTCGTTTTCCGAATCAACCAGTGTGCTGATCGCACAGGCGCCGGCAGCGGCTGGTTGAGCGAGGGCTACCAGCGTCTCGCGGGGAGTGGGCGACGAGGTCGATGGGGATGAGAGGGTGGGCAGGAGCTTGAGCGGAGTTTGGCAAATGTTGTCGTCCAATTGCACAAATCTTTTTATTTTATTTGACGACGCCTAGTTAGTAAATAATCACGAGTGAATTCCCAGAACCTACGCATTCTGGATAGTCTTGGAGACGTTCTCTGGCGTCCAGACCGTGTCCGTACCCAGCCAATACCACGGATTCAGGTAGCCCGCCCACCGCTCCCACACGTTATGACGAGGAGGCACATTCCCCCGCTGCAGGCCGGCAAGAGCCATGCTAATCGTCGGATGAAGCGACTTTTGCAGTAGGCGAGAGGTTGCATCGCCCGCATGACCGTCCATGATTGAAAAGAGCATCAAATCGTGTTTACCTCGTGCCGCCTCGTCCTCTTCTGCAGGCGCCGACTCGGAGGGTATCGAGTCGCCCCTGTACCACCTCGTCCAAAAATTGACAGCTTTCCCCACCGCCCCCCCAGCTGCTCCATCCCTGCGAACAAGATCCGTCGCCCAGCGATCTTCACATGGCTCGTTCGATCCTAGCCAATTGTTATCCCACCTCACCACCGGGTTGCCCTTCCGGTCGATTCTCCGCGAGACTTCATGTGCCCGCAGTTCGCGCTCGACCTGGTCGTCCGGCTTGCGCTCAAACTCGTACGTCTGCACGCCGCCCCGGCCGCTCCGGATCGAGAGCTGGAAAGTGGGCTTGCCGCCGGAGAGGAGAGACGACGGGGAAACCGCATGCTTTCCCGGTGCCGACTCGGACTCGTGGCGGTAGAGCAGGTAGGCAGACGTCAGCAATGCGATGGAGACGAACGCTGTCGTCTTGACGCTCGGCGGGCGTGCGGACGGTGTGCTGTACGGGCGGGCGTGGTGCGGGGACAGCATGCGGGATGTGTACAAGTGCAGAGGAGAAATGAATTGCCGAATGTTTGGCGCGTTGTCGTTTAACTTGACTGAACACGATGGGCCTCCTCGCCGTGCTCGCATTCACGCAGGGGCTGGCGACGTTCTCGCAGGTGCTCCTCGGCCTGCCTGCTGCGCTCGCGCTGCTCGGCCCGGCGTCGTTCCTGCTGCTCTCGCTGCTCTACACCGCCCACCACCTCCTCTACGCCACCCTCCGCCTCGCCCTCAAGAACACCCCGCTCGCACCCCTCGTCTCCGTCGCCGCCGTCCTCTCCCCCGCCATCTCCGCAGCACTCGCCCTCCTCACCCTCTACTTCTACCTCGCGCCCCCCGCCCCCGGCGCCACCCTCGCCCACTGCCTCGTCAACATCCTCCCCTTCGCCTACGCCCAGCTCCTCCGCTGGGTCAGCCCGCTCTTCACCCTCCTCGAGGGCATCAGCACCCTCCTCGTCATCCAGGTCGCAGGCCGTGTCGGCAAGGGCTGGGCGGACGAGGAGGACAGGGACGAGGGTCTCGAGTGGAGGACCGTCGTCGCGCTCGTCGCAGCCGCACTCGTCTACTGTGCCGGTCTCGCCGGCGTCGTCAAGACATTCCCCAGCTTGCCCTTCCCGGCCTTCCTCCTCGGCGCCGCCCTCACCGCCGTCCTCTTCCTCTCCCTCATCGGCTTCTCCCTCAAACGCACAAACGTCCTCGAAACAAGCCTTGTCTTTGTCTACGTCGTCTACTCTGCCTGGCTTTCCGGCGTGGAGGCAGAAATGCCCAGCGGCACCTTTGGCTCATCGTCCTCGTCCTTCCCCCCGCCGTCTCCCCTCCGCCAATCCCACCCGCTCCCGTCTACCGTAGGTCCCTCTGTCAATTCCCTGCTCTCCTACGCCCTACACGCCGCCGTCCCCTCATTCATCACCGTCTCCGAAACGCTCCCTCCTCACCTCGTTCTATCCCTGATATACCGCGTCACTGTCCTGCACCTCGCTGCTAAAATTGTGCCCGTGCTCAGGCGAGCCAGTATGGGCTGGGATGATAGAGATGAAAGGGAAGGTTTTTGGGATGGGCGGACACTGGGCGATGAACCTGCGGTATGTTGCATATCAGACACCCACACCCCTTTGTCCTATGTGCTAACGAAAAGGGGAAAAATCAACAAGAATATGAGAATCACAACCGTCTTCTTGTCATATCGCCGAGCTATCCTCATAGCTGTCTACACCCATCTCTTACGTGCGTCCTTGTTATATATATATCCTTTCAGGCTTGGCTGACACCACACCCCCTTTCAAAAGTATTAGACGGCGGTTCACAAACATGGTGGAGATGGGTCAATATTGCACTGCTCCTCTCCGTTTGGAGCCTAGAGCTGTTACTGGATGCCGAAGGGGATGATACGGATAGCGTCACACGATGGAAAGTTGACTAGAGGACGTTGTCTTTAATGAGTCGATCGGCCCGTGCTATATGATGCCCATGCATATAATGATTCAAAAAGACCCCAAAAATGCAAAAGAAACCATGCTACACAACCTACGCCAACCCGGCTGCAAACGATACTTCCTCCTCCGTCATCCCCACCTTTTCCTTGCTCTTCTCTCTCTCCTCCTTTGCCTTTTCCTCCTTCTTCCTCTCCTTTGCCTTTTCCTTTGCCATCTCTCTCCCCTTGCGCTTCCTCGCCTCCCTCTCCTTCCTCGCCCTCACTTTCTCCTCATGCGCATCACAGCCCATCCCAACCAGCCCGCCCTTTGCACCCTCCGCTTCAGCCTCTTCCCTCGTATACCCAGCTTCCACCGCACGCAATATCCTGCAATGCGTAATACATGCCCGTGTAGGACATCGCGTAGCCGCAACACCCGTACAGTCCGAATGGACGCAACGCTCCGTCTGGCCTAAGCTGGTGTGGCGGTGTGATCGGGAAAAGAGGACGGTACCGGGGACGGAAGACGCCGGCGCAGTGGTGATATTGGGCGTGTCAAACATACGGCCTTCACCCTCTTTCCCGGGGGATACGGGACGCGATACCATATCTTCATGACCTCCAATCTCGGTCGACACGGGTTTCGCACGGATCTGGGGCTGAGCGGCAAACATCGGGAGGGATCGATAGCCCGTCTTGGGATCAACAGTGGGCGGTCTCCAATCAGCTCCGAGAGCTTCACGAACAGGTGCACACCGTCTTTCAATATCTCTGATAATCTCACGGAAACCGTCCATACCGTCAGACCATCGGCAGGTAGCAATCTGCACCCGTAGCTCCTCGTCCGTGTCGAGCACAGGTTTGAGAAGTCGGAAAAGATGCGCCTTGATAGCGCTTCCTGCGGTAGGCGTATCAAGCGCTTCCACAATATCGAGGTATCGGTGGGCGAGCACCGTTATAGGCGGATGGGCGTGAGGGTGTTCGGGCGGCATAAAAATAGCAGGGTTGGACAAGTTGCCTTCTGCAGTCATCACCCCATCGCAACCTGTCACCTCCATACACCGGTCCACGTCTTCCCTGTACAGTATGTTTCCATTCGCGAAAACAGGCACCTTGACAGCTTTCTTCACCTCGCGGATATATTCCCAATCGGCAAGACCAGTGTTCTGGCCCTTCATCTCCCGAGTACGGCCGTGACAAGTAAGGATTTGAGCGCCGGCGGCTTCCATCATACGAGCATATGCGATCGTCTTGTCGAGGTCGGGGAAGATGCGGAACTTTGCAGTCACAGGGACAGACAGGTTCTCGTGAAGTGTAGAGACTAGCAAGGATCAGAGACTGGAGACGCTGAAAAATAAAATAAAAGCGACTTACTGAGTTTATGTATAAGCTCCCATTCGTCTTGGAGGAAAGAGCCATAGTGACCTCGTTTGGCAATGCCCTGGGGACATCCACTAGATTTTCCCTTGTTAGCTAAAAAAGCATCCTATACAGCCAATGAAGTTGCCCGTACAAGTTGATATCCACCGCATCACACCTATGCTCCACCTTCTTCGCAGCTGCCAGCAAAATATCGGGATCATTGGCACAAAACTGCACAATGAGAGGCCTGTCACCCCCCTCCACCCCTCCAATAGTCCCCTCCCCGCCTTCTTCATCTAGGCTCAGACAAAATTGACCATCTCCGTTACGTCCGCCTTCTCCTTTTGCATCCACAAACACTTTTGCGTGAATCATTGGCGTATAGCAGACGTGGGCACCACCGGGGTGGCGGATATATGCCTTGCCTTGCGGCGTCGTCACTGTCTCAGATGGGCCGGCCAGAGCTGGAGGAAGAGGAGACCGTGAGAGAAGACGCCAGGCCTGGTAAATAGCGCGTCAGCCCCCCACGTTTTGAGCCAGTGCATTTTCAATCAAAATGACGACGTACAAGCTCGCTTTGGTCAACCATAGGAGCCACCACAAATTTCGGACTACCGATCGATCTGTAGAAATCATATCCGCCCAGCTTTTCATGCGTCGGTTTTCCCGGGGCTGGAAAAGTAGGAAACTGCTTCTTTGTCTGTAACTCGTCCCCCACACTCTGTGGCCCCTCGCTGCTGACGACTTGAGCAGCTACAGACATGTTGTTCCGGAAATAACCGTTTCCGCGAGCTGTACAGTTGATATTGGGGCGTAAGGCTGCTCGTATATGTACGCCTATATGGGCGCTGGTTGGGACCGACGTTTTGCTAAAGATTTCAGAGGTACAGAACGTAAAATGCAGAATGCAAACAATCTTTAACCAGTGGTACCGGAAATTGCCATAAAAAAAGAATGCCAAAAAAAAAAAAAAGTCGATAACAAAACCTCCACTCTTCATCTTCGCATTCCAAAATATCTGCACTCTCCTATATATCCCACAAAAAAAATCATTTACAATGGCCTCATGTCTCGCCGCCTCATCCTCATTCGGATCAAGACTGCATAGGACTGTGTGCGTGCTCTGTCCCGGCGTCGCACGGGGCTTCAGCTCGTCTTCCATAGGGTGTTGGAGACAAGATTCGCCAAGCGACAGGTTCTCGGGGACTGCGAGAGGAGCCAGGGGAGGTGTGATTGGGGAAAAAGCGCCAAAAGAAAAAGTTGATGCGCCAGAGGCTCTTCCAAACCCGCCCAAATCCAAAAAGGCTAGACATCGCCCTCTGCTACGTCCTCCATCCCACCCCGTACAAACGCTACCGTCTTCATCTGCACCTACACCACAGCACACTCCGCATACCCCGAGCTTACCTGAAGCTGTCGCGCACAAACCCCACGGACCATGGCAGCCCACTAAGAAACTTACATTCTCTGCCATGGCCGGTCTCCGAGCTCTGCATACCCTGGATCCCGAGCGGTTTTCTCGGGCTTTCCTCTCCCGCAAATTTGGGATTTCACACGAAGCGGTCACTAGAATCCTCAAAAGCAAATTCAGAGGGCAAAAGATCGACGGAATAGAGGGATTAGATGGAGTCATGGGGTTATTGAATGAAGAAGCGAGTGAAGAAGCCCCCCCAGGAGGATTAGGACAACCAGATTTGAGGGGAACAAAATGGGACAAGGCTCCCGAGACAAGCGAGAGGGTCAGCCCAGTACCGGCTATCATGAGAGCATATAGACAATCAAGGAGAAGCAGATGAATATGAAAGGGGAAGGAGATATATCCTGCATAGCTATACCCATAGTCTAATTGTACGATCGGTCGAATCATTATAGCACTCTACAACATGATACACACAACACTCTTCTTTTGATACCGGTCTTGATGCCACAGCTGGGGAGTCCAGTCTAGATTGATGGCGTGAGGCGGTCGTACTAATTCATGCCGTCAGCGGTTGATGCTCAATCAGTACTGAGACCCTAACCTTCATCCATTCATCCAAGGTAGAAACTTCTCCCGCCACCTGCCTTGCTTCTACCCACACCCACAGCTAAAATTTTGTCAGCTTAACCCTTTTCCATTTTACTAGGACACCCACCTTGATCATCGCGAGGATATTACCAGTCGGAGTGGCCTGAATGGCCTCTCTGGTACCCATCTGCTTTCCCAACTGCCTTAAAATCGGCAGCGCCGATTTGAACAAGTCCATGTCCGGATCCAATTGCCGACCGATACCTTCCAGCAGCAGAATAGATATTACGGTGTTGACAAAGTCTCCTTCCATTTTCACGTGGTGTTGACGGACGGCCTTGAGCACATCGGTAAGGATATCGCTGATCTTGATCTTGGCGAGAGAGAACGTCTTTGACTTGACGCTGAGGACGATGTGCTGCATCTTGAGCGCAAAGGTCTCTTCGTCGATTGCAAAATCGGGTGTACGGCATCGTTCGATCATGAGTTTGCCGGCCTTGTATCCATCAAACTCGGCAACAGCTTGGAAGAGATCGAGAAAGTTCGCACGATTCTTGCTGTCCAAGGAAGTAACCAAACCAGCATCGATAAAGATCAATTGTGGCTCATAACCATCTTGATGCAGCTCGTCAAGCTTGTTCAACCACTTTTCCCTATCTCTGGAGACAGCGGCGAGGGTATGCACAAGATTATCATGAGAGGCGACTGACGCATCTGTTGAAGGAGTAGGATTTTTTCCAAAGGCATGCAAAAGAGGAGACAAGTAGTCGGTTGTCGTAGGTTTGTAAAACCGGACCATAATATTTCCGGGGTGCAAATCACCGTGTGTCCAATTGTCAATTAGCAGCATTTCCTACTTGTTGTTAGCTTTATTCGGCAATGTTAAAAGTTAAACTTGCCAGGAAAGCATCCAACCCAATGTTTGCAATCTTGTGATCGTACGGTCCTCCCCCATTTTGCAAGAAAAATTTGAGCGGCAAGGCGTCCTCAAACTCCTCCACCAGGATATCTTTCATCTCTTCTTCCAGCTCTTCCTTTCCATCGCCCAGTTTGATTGGTGTGGGAAACGTAACTCTTCTCCCTCTCTTCCCAAAATTATGTAGGAACTTGTCCAAATTGGAAGCTTCAACTCTCAAGTCAAGTTGGGAGTTCATCATCTCTCCAAATACTTGGACTTCTTCAGGGAGAGAGAACCATTGCATGCCAGGGAAAGCGTTGACAAATTTGGCAAAAATGGACATGACTGCGATATCTCGGCGAATTATTTTGCGAACGCGGGGATGAATAACTTTGATGGCAACACTAGCTGTATCTGACTCAGTGGATCTGGGTAATCCATCTAATTTGGTGTCAGTCAGAATTTTTGACTGAAGTTTGGCTTTGTACACCTACTTTATCATCAGCACCTGCATAATCAATTTCAAAGAGACAACTTCTACCTGAGCAATAGCACCGCATCCAATCGGCTCTTCATCAAACTCTTCGAATATATCATCAAAGCCCATACCAAACGCAGCCTCCATAACCTTTTTGGTGTACCCTAGAGAATGTGGTCTTCCATTTGAATGCAGTTTGGACATTTTCTCGCATAGCTCTGCAGGGAATAAATCGGCTCGGGATGCCGCCCATTGACCAAGTTTGATGAAAGACGGCCCTGCGCGTTCCATTTGCTTGACGAGAAAGCCGTACCACCAGATAGCCCCCCAACTCTGTTCTTCTTCGCTTATCGGTCGCCCACTACGGCTGCGACGTCGTTTTCCCGGTTTACCTACAAGAAGCATGGGAGACAAGAGAATCACGGGGACAAAGAGACAGGCCAGATGAAGGAAGCGGAAGAAAGTCCCAATGGGCTCAAGGATGTAGATCTCGATTATACGGATGAAAGTAAGGGGCGGCTCCGAAGGAGAGGAGGCGACGATATCAGGTTGGGGAGTCGGGGTGGGCTGTAGATGGTGGTGAAACGGATTAAGATGGGCCGAGTCATTTTTAACAGGTCGACGGCGGAGGTAAATTATGACACCGACACCTACACCGGCCATGACCACCAGTCTAAGCGGGCGTGGATCTCTTCCGCTATAACTGCTTGGCCCAGACGAATGATCCCCTGTTGGATCCCCAGAGTATCCTTTTGAAGATCCCTCGAGACCACTAACATTGGCATTAGCCAATGGCGCAGTACCAGATACAGCCACCGTCCCAAATGAGCGATTCGTGGCATTCTTTAACTTCGTCCAATTTTCTCCTTCAAAAATAAATGCCGCTAGTCCGGATCTTTCCCGTTGATATGGCATGTTGATACTTTCTTCCGCTCGCCTTTTAATCTCTTCCCAAACCTCGTTCTTCAACATGTTCCCCCTAATTCTGTTCAACTCTCCCTCGAGAGTGATGAGATGCCTTCGCGCAGGTGAAGGAGCTTGGGCATTCATCCGACGGACGAGATCATTGATCTGCTTAACATTTTCTTGATGGAATTTGAACTCTCTGGCTTCCCAGGCTTCATCCCGATCAGGAATCGCATGCAGAGGAGGCAAAGGATGAAGGGCGTTCGTAGAGATGATGTTGCGGACAAGTTGGGTCTTGTAGGTAGTCAAGAGGGTGGCGCGAAACGAGCGGAGGTTGGAGTCAAGAAGGTTCTGCAGTTCAATCCACGGTGGAAGAGCACCCTGGCGCTTAATGATGCGGTTCATAAAAAGCTCTCCTCGCTCTGTGATATGTCAGCCTTGGCGTTAGAACTAGCAGTTTTACTCACCAATGTGAGGATTTCTTGCCTCGGGATCAGCAACAATCGGTTTGCCTTTTCCGCTGGCATTGTTGAAAAATCCAGCCTCTATTACAACCATTAGCCCATCCGTCAAATACATCGTGACTATGCGCACCTCTTGCTCTCTGAAAATCGCGAATGTCAGTTTAGCTATCCATGATGCAGAAAGGGAACGTACCAATATCCGATCTTCTACCAGACCTGCCCAAGCCTTCATACCACTGGCACTTCCTCGTTGAGCTCCCAAAACACTGCTACCCTTTATTTGTCGATTCCCCTTAAAAGTCTGCCCTTCTTCACTTACTTCACCTTCTTCTCCGGTTTCTACCACATGTGCGTCATCCACTCCCAGACCCAATTTATAGTCCAATGCTCCTTCACGTGCTTTGTCCAATCTACCCATGAACATCGTCGATTTACGGGCAGCCTTTACCTTTGCACGGGTTTTACTATCCGCATTCGGGGGTAGTTGAAGTTCGAGTAAGTTGGTAAGGGAGTCTCCGTCCGTCCGTTTATTAGTGAACGCCCCATATTTGACCTTTGGCGTCTCAGCAGTCTGGTATTCTCCTGTGTAGGTAGAGTGCCAAGGCCGATGCAAATGAGGGGGTATTTTTGTTCTATGCGCGTTCTCCTTTTCCACACTCTCTAGTGCAATCTCTTGAGCTTCTTCAGGTGGCAAAGAGGGCCCAGGACCTAATATAGGCTCCAGTTGGAGCCCTTTCATCCACCCCTTTATCTTCTCGTCAGCTGCATTGTGTTTAACCCCCCCCTCGTTCCTCAATGGTTTATGAGCGTCCACGAGCATTCGCAGTACAGCATCGGCAGGAGACTCATCTCCAGTCCAAACAGGTCCTTGAGTCATTCGCAAGTGATCACGATTGGAAGCATTCGATGTGACCTTTTCTTCCGCTTCAGCATCTGCAAACAGCCTGGCGCTGCCTGTGAGAGGTTTAGATTGATGCTCTTCTTGATCGGCAGGCGGGATCGCTGCGGAGCTGGAGGATCGATACTGCTGTGGAGCTCGGCAAGTGGCTCTGGGCAGAGTAAGCCCGACCAGAGACGCCAGCGAGCATGACTTATGGCGAATGAGAATCATGCCGCTGTTACGTCCAGCAGCTGGAAGGATAGGGGAGAAAAAAAGGAGATGAAGATATAAATGTGGATTTGCAGTGAATATGTGGATAGGGTGAGACAGCAATCGTCCGTCGTCATTCGTTCCTTGACGAGGTCGTCTTTCTTTCCGACAGCTTTAATTTTAGTATTTAAGTACATTTCAAATAGTTTATTCTTCAAACTGACGTTCGTTACGTCTCTGCACTCTACATCTTATCCCGAATCGACAGCATATGTGTATCCATCCCACCAGTTAAACAATCAATACGTTAAGAATCACCATAAATAATTTGACGTTGACCCAGGGCTGAACGTTTCGAACCTCGTGACGCTCTTTGCTAACAACAAACGAAATCGTTGCCAAACTAGGGGCCAGCGCTTGTCTCTAGCCGATCTGCCTGAATAGTACAGGGGTGACAATTGTGATACCATTCAAGCAAGTAATGCCAGGATTACCATTCGACAATCATTACAAGCAAGAAACTTATATCGGTAGTCCTTACAAGAGCAAACCAATTTCTTGGTGTTGGCCACTTCGGCAATCAACAACATTACCTATACCTATGAAAGTAATCTTGCTATTTCGCCAAGAAAGCTTTGAGCTACGTTGCAGAATAAGGGCAAGCAGGAGCGCGGCGTATATCAGCGGGAGAACATTGGCATGAAGACTGAATACTAACAGTCTTCATGTCGGCTTTTTTTCGAGGTCACTCACCGAGTCATCTTCATTTTCAATGAGTGCCATCATATCCCCATCGCCCACGATACCCGCATTCCGCACAACCTTCATCCAACTCCGACGGTAATCGATTGGGAGAGCATTTGAAAGAGGCAATTCCGAAAGGAGGATTGAATGAATCAACGATCATTCTTAAACATCCAAGACAGCGGTAGTAGTAAAGGTGTTTACTGCATAGAGCTATACCTATCAAGAAACTCTTGACACTTATTCGGACTTTTTTTATTGTTAGCGCTATTATTAGAGCGATTGCATCTGTTTGAAACAAAAATGAAGGAGAGAGGGATGGGCATCGCTTGACAATTTCGCGCCTATAGCGCCTTTTCTTACTTTGTAGCTGATAGTCAGACTATCAGAAAATAATTATGAACAGCAGTGCTGAACGGAACGAGCCGTACCGTGGTTGACAGAACATCCCGTCGTTTCGCAGATCATGGCGAGAAGTCCCCGCCATTGAATTTTTGCCGACTTCCCCAACAGCAACTGCACTTCGAACATCATGTGTACAGATAGCGCATTACATTGGCAAGTCATTAAATTAATGTCTGTGAGTACTGATGATGAGGATGTACAATACAGGCTGATCGCCAAAATACAGAATTCGTCCATGTATCTCACTTCTCCATTCATGTCATTATACACCAAATGCGCCGTTGCCCTCATCTTCCGGCCCATTCCACATGTCCTCTCCAAAAATACGCACTCGACCATCATCCCTTGCCAGCAACCAATCTGGTGGACGCCGCCATTATTACCATCATTAGATTTTTTTGAGCCATTTCCTGCTAGTCTTGAACCTCGCTGTATGAGTACTCATCAGTATCGAGTCTATCTCACAAATATTCAGGCATCAATACTCACCCCAGCAAATGATCAGGCCCCCGGCGATCTGCAAGCAACCACCCGTAATTATCATGTACTTGAAACTTGTCCTTCCACTTGCATCGTATAGCGCACCACCAATAGGCCCACCCATCAAATTACCCGGACCGTTAAAGAGCAGTAATATTCTATGCGTTGGATGAGTTTGGATCCTAACACATATGATTCCGCAGCGAAAACGCACCCAACATTGGTAGCCAGATTGGTTGGGCCGAACAATTGCACGATGATTTGTGGGATGATACCCATGTATCCCGGGGCAACCAGCCCAAACATTATGGCAAAGACCAAAACGGAAGCAAATGAGCTCGCAGTGAGCCAGAGGCATAATTGGACAACCCCAGACAAAAAGAAACACAGAATGAAGGTGTTCATGGGTCCCAAGAGGTCTGCTATTAGGCCGATGAGGGCACGGCCTACACAGACAGTGTAGCCTAACAGTGTAACGGGTCTAACAAGCAATTAGTATCCTGAGCAGCAGTGAACACAGTGAGCCCACATACAGCGCAAGAAGAATAGGGTTGAGATTAGGGAAGTGAAGTCTTGTCCATTGCGCAGTGAAGTTGAAAGGCATCCTGTGTAAAATCGGGAACTTAGTTGATCTACTCAAGGGCAGATTCAAGTTAAACTGAAACTTCTTGACTTACGCATAACCAGTGGTCGACACGACAAGGCCTATGACCAAACTCCAAAAAGAAGAAGTCTTGACCACCGCCCAATCAATCCAAGGCCCTTTTCCAGTTGCCTTGCCCTCTGGGGAGCTCGGTCTTGTCCTGATCAGAAATGTAGACAGGGACATGCAGAACAGGTTGATGCACGCCAGAATCCTATTGCAGCCATCAGTACCAGTTTACAGGAACAAACAAACACAACTCACCAAAGAGTTTTCCTATATCCGACCCTTGTCAACAGTTCTCTACAGATCAATGTTGTGGTGCCACCTCCCAAGCCGGCACCCCCGATAGCCAACCCGCTGGCAAGACCGCGGCGGCGATAGAACCATTGCGAAGGAAGGGACATGAAAAGGGGCAAAGAGAGGCCTTGACCAAAGCCGGTGAGAATGCCCTGATTCGATTTGGCGTTAGCAAGTAAATTGCTGAAGGTGGAAATTTACTGACTTGGGTGAGAATAGTTTGCCAGAGCTTGGTTGACCAGCCTGCGAGGAAAAGGCCGAGCCATGTGATGACGGCGGAACAATACAAGACCCTCTGAGGACTGTGTTAGCAGAGGTAGGCCAATCACGGTGCGATACAAACCTTGAAGCCATATCGGTCACCATATCTTCCAGAGATAAAAGCGGTGGCATTCATCATCTGACTCACCGTCGAACGTCAGCGATCAATGATGTATATGTCTGGCCAAGTAATGCTCACAAAGGCGCACAAAGTTCCCGCTAAAGAGAGGACAGAAGTATTGACGTTGGGATAAACGCTGTCCAGGTAATACTAACAGCACGTTAGCCCCTTATCATCTTAGATGATTATCAGATAATTACCTCTTGAAAAACACCCCAGTTCATACCCCAACTTCGCTTTGTCAGCTTGATGTTTAAGCACTTAAAAATGTCAAAAGACTTACCCCATCGTACATCCTGCCAGACAACAACAAGCACCGAGTACAACCCAACCGTAACCTCCATCAGGGTAGACATGCTCTTCAACCTCTTCCTCTTGCATATGTTTCTCCGCCTCGCAGCGGCCTTCTTCCTTGTCGTCTGAAAAGTCACACTTTTCTCTTTCGCCAGGAGTAGGAGTAATCGCCAGAGTCTGATTACTTATGTTGGAAGACGATCGCTCATGTCTGGGGTCCCGATCGTCATCAACAGGAGAGACCTCATCTTCACTATGTCGATGAGTATGAGGCGGCATGATCATAACGGGGCGCCTTCTAGAAACTGTGGACCATCTTCGAAGAATTCCACTTTTCTTCTCGCTCTTGTCAGCTTCTCTTGCTTCCCTTTCTCTCATTTCCTCGGCATATCGCTCGCTTCGCTGTGTCTCAATCCTTTTAAGCGGACCACCACCTCCAATTGAAGCTGGGTCAAAGACTGAGACGACATCAGGAGCAGGTACGGGGGGAGGGGTTGCACCCTGATGCTGATGAGAATGAGAATGAGGATGGGCGTGTTTAGTGGATGACTGTCTCGTAGGGACTTGAGATTTTTCCGACTTGCTATACCCTGAAGCTTGTTCAGGAATAGCAGGAGGATGCTCAGCATCAGGCATTGATGGCTTATCGTCGTGCTCGCCCAACTGGCATAGAGTAGCGCTACTAGAGGCCATGGTCATACGGTTGGAGGTGACCGCTTCTATTGAAGTGGAAGACTCTGTCCTTCTGTTGACTGGTCTTGCTTCGAAAACGGGTTGAATGGCAGTATTTGCCTGCTCAGATGACATATTGAATGCGTATATCGGAAGAAAGAGTTGAGAATGGGGGAAATAGTTTGGATTGTTGCTACGTTATGCTGATGTGCCATGAGGGTCGGCCTGAACGGTCGACAAGTCGTGTGAAAAGTGTGTGCAATGTGGTGAAGAAAATAAAGACGGAGGCCTGATGGGGTACTGGGCGAAGAAGACCGACCAGAAAGAAGAAGAGAAGCGTGAAAAACTTGCTGCTCTTGATGGGCCTAAGAGTTATATGAGAGAATTAGTAGGCAATAGTCCAGTCCCGCTGACACGATTGAAAAAGATTCTCTATTGAGTTGCAAAAGCAATTTAAAAATCGAGCCAAAATGAATGCGATACTCGGGTATAAAATGCGAGATATGGAGACTCGGGATGTCATATGGAGATGCAGGATATGCAATTAGCAGTTCCAGCTCTTTCACATCCGGCATTAGGTCTGTTTTGGTTCGTCCAAGATCCAAGTGGACTCTGGATTGCTCAGTACTTGGAGTGCTGGGTATTCGGGATGGACTGTCACCTGCAAGCATCATAAAGCCCTGTTCTAGCCCTAAGTGGTCAGCCGGGGGAGGGAGGCGGCAATGCAAGGTAAGAAGGGACAGCGAGCGAGTAACCAGTTGCTTTTTCGGAGGGTTAAAATTGGCCCGAGATCGTCAAAATCCCCAGTACACCGGCATCCGAAATCAAGTGTCGGAGATAACCGAAATTCGGTCCGGCCATACCGGCCGACACGGCATGGCCCCTTTACGTAATGTAATCAGCTTGAAGGGAAAAGTTACGACGATGAAAAACTCAAGCAAGAAGAGGAATGAGGAGCAAGATGATGGAGCAGAGCGAACCGCCGGAACGACGAGATTGATAAACACCGAACTACCCCGTGAATATAGCTGGTAGCAGGAGTTGGTATGGCAGATTTCTTGTTCTTCGTGAATTGATGGCACCAGTATTTGAGCCATAGTTATCCATACTGACTGTTACTTCTTTCACCGTCTAAATTAAGCTCATCTTAGCAATAGGCAGTCTATACCCAGGCAGATCCCAGTATCTCCTTCTTACGCCCTTCCATACTTCCTCTCGCATACTCTCAGGAATGAGCACGTCATGCCATTCGACTTGAAGACCGACATCTTCAAGGTGCAGTTCAGCGAGACTTGATGATACGGCGTAAATGGTCGGATCTGGTAAAAGATTGATTAGTCCATACGATCTTCTGCAGAGAACCCATAAGCACTCACTCGTCGCACCAAGACCGTTCCAGAAAGAGAAACGGCCGTTATCGGCATTCAAAATATCAGGAATAACTTCAAAGAAGGCCTTGAGGTCTGCCATTCGTTTATCAGCGTCCTGCAAATACCTCCAGTCATCACCAACGCACCTTCGTATCCTTCGGCAAAAGTATCGACGAAGATTGCGTCGAAGCCCATCCCATCAGGTGTACCTGACAAAACATCGCCGACCTTTTCGCCGTCTAACAACCAGTCTTGCCATCTCCCCTGGAGAATCCGGACGTTAGGAAGCAGGTGGACACCCTTCTTATGGATGTATTCCAATACTTGGGGGTGGGCTTCGATGATAGTATGATGTGAAGGCTTCGGATCACATTCTTGGAATAACCGATCGACCTTTGCTTTGAGTCAGATTTATACAATGTCGTTTAAGATGAGATCGCACGATTCCGAGGCCAAAGCCGACGTTGAGGATAGACATGCCTTCGGCTCCTAATTCTGCTTTGGGGTGCTCTTCTGTAAGACGCTTTACATGTTCCACCACTATACAGTAGCCTGTCAGAGGATGTAAAGCAATATAATTCAGTAAGGCGTACTAAGAGGTTCTTCCCATCCCATCATGACTCTTGAACATAATCAGTTACAAGTTTTAAACACCAGGCTTAAGACCTTACCCATTACCGTCTGCATCCAGTACCCTTTCCTTACCGTCCTTTCCAACATCCCAAGTGAGCTTGCTCTTCAGAAAAACAAGGTTATCTCCCGCGGAAGTCTTGTCCTCTGCGCGAAGCACAATGTTATTGGTGGCGTCCGGGGATGAAGTACCAGACAGAGCGTGGTGCAACATTTCTGTCACAGTCAAGCGCATAAGCCAATTTTCTAGACTTTCTAGGATCTGACGTACCACTTCTGATGCCTTCATTCCTGATGATCGACCATCCCTCTTCATCGCCTAACGACAAACAGATTTCACCAGCTGTCCTTCCCCATTTGTCAACAGCATTCCATACGGCCCCACCTTGCAACAAAACTTCCAAACACTCTGGCTCTTTCCTCTCGGCGGCATAATGCAGACATGACCATCCCAGATCGTCGTCCTGGAACCAAGCTGGAGCACCCTCAGCGAGCAGGTCGGCAAGGACGGACGGAGCAGCGGTTTGAGCGGCTTTAATGAGGCGAAAAGCGAGCGTGAGCAGAGAAGAGTCGAGGTGGGCTGAATCCATGTCCATTTTGGCTGTTTGTTTGGGTTGTTTATGATTATATGATACGAAATAGGTCTGGAGTAAATTATGTGGAGGACGGTTTTTTTTTATTTTCGAAAGTTGTCCCCATTCTCCCACCTCTTCCCATCTGTTCGCGGTACCTTAAATACTGACAACAACATCTTTTCGTCATCGTTTCCTCGCTTTTGCAGACAAATCGTCCCCTTTCCACTCCTCCCAACCAGAAAATAAGAATAAGCATGGAGGACCGACAGCAGCCATACAGGCGGCCCACTAAGAGGCGCCGACTTCCGCAGTCCGGTCCACTATCTAGTTCAGCATCAACATCTGCGTCTCCGCCTGCTTTATCTCCGACCTTGGACAAAGGCAAAGGGCGCGCTATTCATGACCTAGGGCTCGAAGAGGATCCATATGACAAAGACTGTACGGTAGAAGTGAGCACAAATGATTCAGAGGATGAGGTGGAAGAAGGCAATCTCATCGAGGACGATCAAGGAGGATCATCTTCAAGAGGTAAACAAGCATGGGCGATGCGTAAAGCCCGGAGAGTTGAACGTCTTCGTGAGGCTGAGAAATATATTCATATTCCACCAAGTATGTATGACTCCAAAGATGCGGAATCTTTACTGACAATTAAATAGTGCCTCCACCCTCAAATCCCACCAGCGATCTTCTTCAAGCTATCCATCACCATGCCTCTCACTTCTATACTTCGACTTCATTGTTAATACCTCCCAAGAAACGTCAGCGAGCAGCGCCTTGGGCAAGTAAAAAGAGAGTTGAGGTTTTAAAAGATTCGCTACTGTCAAAAGGCCATGCGCAGGGTATAGAAAGTCTTGTCAACGAACGTGGCGAGTTCGTCTCGGTAGCAAGGGAAGAAAAAGTAGACGGAGGCGATATACGGGGACCTAGGGGAAAATATAAGGTCCGGGATATGTATCGTGCCATAGAAGGGGAGGGTCTGATGGCTATTGGTGAGCGAGTCAAATCCAGTATTCCGGATTTTGGGGGACTAATCACCTGAATTTGGGTGACTCCAGGCATAATTTTGCAGGAGTATGTCATTAGAACGTTACGCGAAATAGGCTATCAGCCCGGCGAGGGATCTCAAGCGGGAATCGAGTCAAAAGGGGATAATGAAGCGCAAGGTGGAAATGAAGAAGAAGAGAATGGCGGTCCCGAAAGATAGTAACTGAGCATTTGTTTCCATACGACAGGACCATCAATAATCGTAGATTTTCAAATTACTAGTAGTACAAGTATAAGTACAATAGCACATCCGTCAAATAGCATTGTAAAGTTGTATCCATAGCATGCCTGGTGAATATATGCATACCATTACCCTATACCTCTTGCTCGCTAACGACCTCATAACGTCCTTTCCCACCCGGTACTCTCTTATCCATCGCAAGCTTTCGCCTATAAGCCCTCCAACCTCCTGGAGGTATTTCGTAAACCGTCATATAATCGACATCGTTATCTGGTAACCAGAAATCTATGCAATTCTAATTGTATGTCAGTTTATAGCTTTGTATGCGGTAGGGGTCTGTAGAATTTACTTTGACCATGCCCATATCAAACGGATTCTGGTCTCTCCCAGCTCTTTTCATTCCCCCCAATGCCTTTCCCTTCGTAAACCTATCTAGTCCCAAGATAGTCATCAGCGGACCTGTCAATGTCTTCCAAAGAGCTCCGCATATATGCAGCACGCCATGGCTGTGGCCACGAGCATGATCACCATGTCGACATTGAGGTCCATGAACATGTCCGCCAGGCGGAGGAAGTAACGCGTTCCCCTCTGGCCCAGCCTCGGCACCCGGGGGACCAGCCGCTTCCTCTCCAGCTCCACTCATCCCGATGCCCGCCCCGACAGCTGCAGCCTGCTTTAACATCGCCCCGCTTTGGTCTCTCAAGCTTTGTCCCCCTCGCCCACCCATGAAGCCATATCGGCCAAGATTGGACACTTCAAATGTTGTCATTTGCCGAGAGACTTGCCATAGGTGAGAAATGGCCAGAACAGAAGTCCACGTGAGTTGAAGGGTACTCCAAAGCGCCATACAGAGAAGAAAAGGATCGAAATCGCCTGCTTGGCAGAGAGTTGTAGAGATATCACATGTTGTTAATCCTGGATTAGGAGTGGGAATGTATTCTGGGGCATTTTGCTGGATGTCTATAGTCGATGAAAACATTAGACGGATGATTCAAAGTATAACAGCAACTCACAGGCAATAGTAAGTCTGATAAAGAGAATGATTCCCCCAATCAAAAATAACACAAATAGCAAAAAGGATCGATGGTTTTTCGCTCCCACTGTGACCTTATCAGCCTTGAGACAACGGATGTGGCCTGCAATTAACTCACCGCAATTCCAAATCCAAGGGCAGTGGCTATGTGCTGTCAGGTAATACTTGTTCAAACAACTAGAGATACATACTGATCAAACCTGGCCACACATCGATTACAGGTCCGGCAATGTTTGGAGCGTAAGGGTTTCCGAGCCTGTAAACATAAATATCACCCTAATGTGAAGGCAGATAGCACACAGACTCACCATGCAGACGATACAAAAGTTGGTCCCATTCAGTCTTCCTGCGTCCACAAGGTCTTCTAATACCTATAGGGATTTTTAAAAGTATTCTTATGCACATATTGCCGCTATACTCACTTCCTTAATTTCCGCATCCTGCTGTCCCTTCGGCACAAATCCAGGATCTGTCACGATGGCTGTCCAGAAAGTCCAACAGCAGCCAACAAACATGATTATAAAGCCGAGGTTGCTAAATGCGTATCCCGGGGTGTTGACGGCGAACCTAGAAATCCAACAGTAGCCTACCCAGATGAGACTGGCGGTGATGATAGATGCAAAGTAGTTGGATGTGGAAACTTTGTCTTGGGCCTTGATATGGCCCAATAAAACAAGGACGACGGTCTTTGGAGTGATGATCAGTCGATTGTCTTGGGTATATTTATTTGACTCACGTATTGCATGCCCATGAATTCAGCAATGGCAAACGGGACGCCCACGTATACCGGTAACCACTTGAAAGTACTGAAGATGAGCCATAGCACTGCTATGGGCAACAAGAAGATAGCCAGGATGGTATTTCTCTATTAACGGTCAGCTGGATCCATGAGACACTGGTAGCCTCACTCACAGGGCCCAATTTGCCTTCCATCTTCACACCATCAATGCTCCACCCTGCCTCCTCGAGACCCTTTTGGAACGGCACTAGACCCCTCAACTCCTCTGCCATATCTCTGGGAGTCTTCCCTGCTTCTTCTTTCGCATCGAGACTAGCACCGGCTTCTACAAGGTGCATGATGGAGACCTTGTTGCCTTTCACCGCTGCCCAGTGAAGAGGAGTCATACCCGCATTGTCGGTCGAGTTCACTGAAGCACCGTGTCTAATGAGGAGATCGACTGAAAGAGCGTCGCCTTGATAAGCTGCCCACATGAGAGCAGTATGACCATCTGTATCCTTTTCATCGATAGCTACCGGTTGATGAAGCTACATATTGATGTCAGCGCGTTAAGTCCAAGTATGGTGATCAATGTTCGCTCACCATGTATAGCAGCGGCATGACGGCACTGGAATGAGTGATGAGGTGCAACGTATTAAAGCCTTGAGAGTCATGTATATTTGGGTCAGCACCCCTTGATATTAAGAGATGTACAACATATAAATGTCCATTTCTACGAAATATAATCATATGAGTAATGTATTCGGACGCATCGGGGAGCTTACCTTGCAGCCCATTGCAAAGGAGTAGCTTTCAGCTCACCACCAATCGCGTCGATATCAGCGCCACTGTCTATTAGGAGTCTACATGTTCCCATGTGCGCGTTAATAGCGGCCCAGTGTAAAGGTGTCACATCTTGAGCGTCTCTGGCAGAGAGGTTTAGTGAAGGGTTCTCTTGTAGCATAGCAGCGATGGCTGCCGTATCGCCCCTCTGAGCCAGTGCATGGATGTCGAGCTAATTTATGGAAAGATGTCAGCAATTACTTCGCTAGCCAAATTGCGAAAGATATAATGGAAAAAGGACTAGGACATACGTCGTGACACATCAAAGGCTCTCGTACAGTTTCCCGGCCGACCTCCTGACTGTCCCTTTCAAGCTCTCCGCCTCGAATTGAGCTTCCTTCATCTAACCTGCCTGAATCTGACAGGACTATTGATTGTTCAAGTACAGCTCGATTTGAGTCTGGGCTTGTCGCTTTCACCCTAATGTCTGGAGATGCCACTGTAGTCATCTCTTGGTCCATAAGATAGGTGGTTCGTGCGTTGCGACCTGTAGTTCTGGGTATGGTTTTGAGCGCCTTTTATCCTGCCTGGTGGTGTACTTGTTGCTCTTTCTCGGTGAGTCCAGGATTGCTTGAGAACATACGTGTGGAAGTAGCAAAGGAGGTATTTATACGTATATATACATAGCGATGCTGCGTGTGTGCAGCGCAAGGCCGAGCAGCGTAGAGGCCGTGTCCGGACAGTTCGATCCATGAAAACAGCAATTCGGACATTGGCTACAGTTTCAGTTACGAGCGTTCCTCGAGCCGCACACAGCTCATATATCAATCACTGTTGGCTATGATGAGAATAATGAGAGGGAAGCAGATATGGCTATACTTCGAGTACAAGTACATCTATACAACAAGGGACAGAGCTATATGGACAGCAAGGATAATAACTTCACTCGTGCCAAGTACAATAACCTTTTCTGGGGGGCCCTCTTTGAATAATGCTATTGCTCGTCAACCTCCATGCTGCTCTCTACCTGAGCATGCGCTCCTCTAGTGGTGGCCCCCCTTGCGCCCGTTAATCTTTCATCCAGCTGGCTTGCATGACCGTGCTCTAAGTGGTCATATTGGACCACTTGGCCAGGACTCGCCGCCGGTTGTTTATCAGGCTTCCTATCGGCCGTCACTGACTCAATTGTTAGTTAAGAGCACAGACTTTTAATAGAAGACTTACCCCAAGGTCTTCTGTCCATGGGGCATTGTTGCTGTGATTCATCTTCCTTCTGACCGATCCATTTCAACAAGCAGTGCATGTGAAAAACGTGGGTGCATTCCCCCCAAACTAAACAGAACAAATCAGCATCATGCTTTTGCTCCACACATACACTACGCTTACTCAAGGGACAGTCATCGCCGGGTATTTTGCAATCGGGGCAAGTGCTCTCGAAGGCCGCTTGGCATATACCGCAGACGTCCTGATCGTCGTCATCGTCGAGGCCAACTTCGTCCGGCGGCGCGTAGTGGTAAAGCTTGTGAGGTTCGTCGGAAACGTCCCAAATCCAGTAGGCTACCGCGCGATAGGAATTTATTTCCACCTTCATGGGACTGTGGATGTTGGATTGTTTGTGGGATAGTGATGATACTCGGCAGTTCGCTCACAATCGATGAATAATGAACCTAGGAAACCCTTCTGTCTACAAACGGGCCAAACAGCATCACAACAACAATCATGAAACCATGACGTGGAAGATGAGACAGCTTGTGCCTCCGCCCTTTTTCACTACTGTCACTAGGTAATGACGGGCATCGATATCATAAGCATTTGTATTCCCACTATGCATGTATAGTTACGGAAAGCATGGGATTTACTCTGTGAGTTGGGTTGACTTACTTCAGCAGGTGATATAATCACGCTAAATGGCATATAACAGTCTCCTCCAATGGTCCTGCACTCCCCCCGCTGGCCGGGCGGTTTCTTTGGCGGATGTCGTATGCGCTCGTGTGCTTGAGAGCTACGGAGTAAGTCAACCGCCTAGTTCAAAACGCTAATGACTTTCACTGACATCTATCACTAAGCATAATCCTCCTTCTCGGCTAGGTCTTCAAGTTCGCACATATCGCGCTCAATTCCCTCTTTCGCCAACCACCGACGATAACAATCAAGATAATAATAATCAAGTTTCGCGCTACCTCACCATAATATCTAACCTAATGCCTCCAGCACAACCAGGGGAGGCCAAAACAAATGCTCCCATCATCAAAGACGATACAGCATACCTGTTCCTCGATGATCGCTCTTCAACAGCTACTGGCGGTGAATCAGAGCATGTTAACAGGGCTACTGAAACATCTACTGCTGCCCACTCATCCGATCCCATCCCTCTGCAAATGGATGAAGAAGGGAAGCGGTTCCGGTGTGTAGCAGTTAGACCATCAACAGCGGTTATCCCAATGTTGCAATCATTACTTAGTCCTTTCGTGATGGGTTTAACTAAAGCAGCTCGTACCGTAAGCATATTTTTATGGCTAGCCCTTTCAGTTGCCTTCTTGACCAAGCTCATTTCGAAAATAGACTGCATCACAAACATCCTCCACTCCTGTTCCTACTTCTCTCCCTGGGTCAACCCTTCTGATGACCGTCCTCACTTTCAATGCACTTCTCTCTCCGCAACCCCCTGTAATACTTCGGTTGTATATCCTTCCCAATCAAAGTGCTAGTAGTATTTTCCTTGAAGGAGAATATGCAGGCTCTGTAGATGGCAAAAGCGAGGAAGAAATAGAGGGAGAAGTTAAAAAGTATTTAGAAAGCTGTCTAATCACCGACTTGCTTGGAGAACGACGATGGATAGATTGCTCAAGAGGACAAGAGAATTGGAGAGCATGGGACGATGCTGAGAGGAACAAGTGTGCAATGCTTACTCTGGCAAAGACCTTACGTCAAGGCAATTTTATTTGACCATTAGAATATTCATCAGTAGTGAGAGCCATGCATAATTTCTACCATGCCATCCAAATATGATCTTCTTCCATCTAAACAAGGCTACACGACGAGATGGGATTTAGTGATCCTTGATCCCTATCAAATTTAAATGGCTGTTGCATTGCCATAGGTAGTACCCTCCAGACCTCGAGAAACCAATGCGAACTCATGAAGAGCTTCTCGCATCCGCCTCGCGGTGCGCGATCTGAGTAACATTTTAGTTTGTTTCCCAAAGGCAAACCAAAGGCAAGACATACTTCAGGACAGCCGTTTTCAACTTCTTCTTCGACTCCAAAGTTGCCCTCGGATCAGGAAATCCATCCTGTTCTTCTGATCAGTTCTTCCATTATATCAACTCTGCTGTACCAAAACACTTACAATACTCAAAACTCCTTCTAACCACGCTGACATCACGTCACCGCTCACTCTGGTAACTAATCCAGCCAGCAATTCTGCCAAGTTTGGAATTACACTTCTGGGACCTTCACTACCAGCAGAGAGAATTAAAGCGTGAAGTAACGATGGGCCAAAAGCAACTAGAAGAGGATCAAAGATGGCTTCGAGGGGAGATGGGAAGCGTGTCTTCGATAGCAGGGCAACCTACGCTATCGATTAATCGACGAAGCATGCAGGACTAAACGATTGAGACGTACAAAAAAATCAGAAGCAGACTTGAGGGAGAAACGTTCGTGAAGTCTGAGACCAGCAAGACCAAGTTGAATATATGACTCGACTTGATGAGGTTGCAGACGGAGCAGCACACCGGGGTAACGTTCAGCAAACTGTACGCCGTTAACTCGTTTCCCGGATGTAATAGACGTACCGAATGACAAAACTTGAACCACCCTTCCACAATATCCGGATTCTTCAAGACCGATCAGTTGCATGTTCGAATAAAGAACCTAAACAGGCTTACCTCCTTCATTCCTTCACCCTGGAACAAGCCCTGCGCAATTTCAACCAATCTCCCTCCGCATTGACCAACTGTCTCCCACTTTTCCTGCTCTTCTCTGGCCCTCATCGCCTCGTCTTCTCTCGCGGCTAAATCTTTTTTCTTGATTAAGAAAGAAGGGGGAGCGCTGATACTGAGGATTACTGTAGATGCTAAGGTGAACCAGAGAGCAGAAGGGGCGCGAGAACATGCGAGGGTGACGAGAGAGAGTAATGGCAGAGGAGGAAGAGAAATGAGGGTAGGAGGATTGGGTGACACGTGCTTCAATAGCGAAGATATGGCCTACACGGGCTATCAGCAGCAGAACAAAATATCAGCTTCAGGTTTTCGACACACATCGGCGATCTCAGAGTCTCCATTCCAAACTCCAACAACACCCTCGATTGCCACAAAAGTTTTCTCTCGTAATCTCGCCATTCTCTCGTCACCTCGTACCCTTTTCACTTCTTCTTCTTTCTGATCTTCACCATCCACTGCGTCAAAAATTTCATCATCTGAAGGCGAAAGACCCTTGAGGCATGCTGTCAGAGAGTTGATGGTCTGTATGAGAAGAGGTTGAGCCTCCAGCGCATTAGTGCGTGATGTAGAAACAGCTGCTTGCATACGGTCAATAATAGGGTTTACGATAGCCTGCCAAGAAAGTAAGCTCATAATTGACAATAAAACATTGATAAGAGCTCACCTCAACAGGCCCAATTGCCTCCTTTGGAGGCAATGCCTGGATAACACTAGAAATACCCTGAATGACTTTACTTTGCTCCTCCGACTGAACATATTGGTTTTAACATTAGAAGGAATCGATGTTAAGATTTCTACTCACGCCCATGTCTCCGATTTTACCGTGAAGCTCTGAAAATGCGCCGATATGTTCAACCAGCTTCTTCCTACACATGTCGCACAGTGCTTTGAGGGCGTCCGCAGCTGATCGAGAGATTGAGTGATTACGAGAAGTAAGAGATGGAACGAGATAGGAGAGACATGGGGCAAGATGAGTGGGGTGAAATTTGAACCATTCCTCGTAGGACTCTGTAATGGCGCGTCAATACTTTCTGGACACACCTGTATCAACTTACGGATCAAGCAAACTACGGTGAGCCTCAACCTATCTTCGCCAAGACCTCCAATTGGCCGCTGTGTCAACAGTCCCAATGCTTGCTCGCCAAACAAGACAGGGAGACTCTGATCCTCACCCAAAGGTACAGCTTCAGATGAGTATCGGATGCAATGCAGGGTGGCTTCAACATCCTGGTAGAAAGCAAGTCAACGTTGTCAAACAAGACTGGCTTGCAACTCACCTGCCAAGAGGCACCATCTTGAATCTGCTGAGCAGCTGTTTGCGTTAAATTTTGCATCATCTCCTCCCTCAGAACATAATAACTAAGGTGGGTTAACCCACTTCGTTGATGAAATGCTTAAACTACTTACGCTCCGACGACGACCTCTCCGGCATCCCTTCTCCAACGACTGAACGCCTCCCTGTCATCCTTTTCCAGGCCACCTAATGTGTCACCATGAGGTACCTCGCCCTCGCCAGGCCATCTGACTTTTCGGCGAGTAACGGAAACCAACTCAGCAAAGAACTGTTTTGCGATCAACCAAGCAGGGTGTGTCTGGTGTGGAGCCTGGAACAGATCCGAATCCATGAGCGCCTCTTGCAGTAAAGAATAGATTGGGAGAGTAAGCTGAGATGGTAGTTGCTGATGAGTTCATTCGGCGGAAGCGATTACTACAAGAACTCACCTCGCTGATGTTTTCCTCCACTCCGGCAATACCCTTCCAGCCAGTAATGCGCAACACCATTCCCAAAAAGGTTTGCACTTGACTCTCTTGAATATGCGCCACCAACCATTCTGAAGAATGTTCAACAAGCGCCGCTACAAGCTTGGCAAACGCAACAGCTTCTTCGGAGGGGTCTATGTAACAGCTTTCACATTAGTCTCTCAGACGGTATAGCATACAGCTGGAATTACTGACCTTCTTCGGTCAAACCCAAGATAGATTGCCCAGATGGTCCGGTAGCCCATGATATAAGAGGTTCCGTCAAAATCTTGGTCCCTTTACCGTATTTGAAGATGCTTTCGGAGAGGACCTCAACAACAGCAGAACAAGCGGCAGGCAAAGGCAACAAATTATAGAGAACAGGTAAAACCTCGTTCAATTCGCTTCACGTAATGTCATCGGATGCGAGCATATAGTGAGGAATTAGACTCACTCCGCTCCCAGGCCCCAGTCAATCCAGCTCTCAACGCATTTACAAGCAGCCTCGGCCTCACGTAATCTCTCATCTGTAGAGCTCGCGTTGTCGCCATTCATAGATCTAATGACTGTCCGGACGACGACTTTGAGATCGCTTTCCACATGCCTTCTAATAGCGGCTCTGTGAAGGATAATGATGAGCAAGTTTGAGTGTTACAGATCCATATTTCTCACCTTCGCTGCTCTGCTAATCCCGCTCTGCCCATCTCCTCAACGCAAATGGCGCACCACTCCAGTTCCAACAATCGCAATCTCAGAGCCAGATTGACCCCAATACTTTGAGTGTCCGCTTGACTGAAAGCATATTGCATGGATTGAATGACAGTATGGATGGGGTGTGAGAATATGGTGAATTCCAAGCGCAGAAGGAGTGACGCCAGCTTTCGCATTGTCAAAATGAGTGCCGTGGCTGGGATAAATATTCGCACAACACTCACAGAACCGAAGATCTTCCTTACCACTACGGCATTTCCAGGCTGGTACGAGTGAGGATTCTTTGGATTTATTGCTCCTGATAATGTTTCAAGAAGGAGGGCGAGAAGACCTTGGTGAAGTTCTTGAGGTAATGTATCCCTGACGCCGAGCGTCAGGATTTCTTCAAGCCGTCTCAATTTCTGATAAGCTCACCAGTCACGCGAGATTTTTACTTGAGCTGTATGAGCCCCAAAAAACCTCACATTGGTATCCTGTACACATTTGATCAACAAAACGTTCAATGTAGCGAAAACGGATAGTCTGTCCCCACCTCATGGTTCGCGAGGCCGGCTATCAATCCCCATGCTTCAGGCGTTCCTTGGATTTTTTGCAGTTCTGATTGGAGGTACTTCGCTTGTGCAGGATTAGAAGATGTAGCAGGGTCAAACAGTTGGAGAATGGTCTACTTCACGCAGGTCTGATTAGCTCCTTGATCCTCTGTTTGACCCTTCAAATAAAGTAACTGACCTGGGCGACCTGGGTGAGGTCGGATTGTGGAAGTACAGGGAATGAGACAAGAGAAGGGGTCGGGGATTCTTCATCCATTGTGAGCGATTCCATGGCGTGGGGATTCGATGTAAGTGATATGTGTCAACGAGGATCGCGGAGAGCTATTTTGGAAAATACCCCGTTCTCTCTCTTCGCCTTGAAGCTTCATGTTGACTTAAATGGTGACGCTGGAAGATTTTTTAAACACCGATGTCATCATACATATCTAGTCTCGCTCAAAAATGGGCTCAAATCAGAGGAAATCGGAGGGACGGACGGACTCCGGAAGCAATGGATTCGCATTGTATTTATCATCTCCATCTGCCCAATTGACCAAAGAGGAAAGACACCAACAGCAGCTGCAGTTAGATGTCTTCCAACTTCTATACCTCCTCTCATAACCGCTATTGGCTCCTGACTCGGCCGTCTCTTCTGGAATCTCGGCAAACAGACCTCAAATACTGCACCTCTCGCCAGCTATATTGCCTCTTCATCTTCTTCTCTCAACTCATCCAAAAACTCGGTAAACGACTGCTGCTGAGGCAAATACCGATAGCCACCGCATGTGTGTTTTTCAAGCGGTTCTACTTCAAGAACAGTTTGTGCGAAACGAATCCATATCTGGTGCTCGCGGCTTGCATTTATGTGGCAGCCAAAGTAGAGGAGACTCCGGTACATATCAAGAGTGTCGTAAGTGAGGCCAAGTTGGTTTTCCATGGTGAGATTTCCCTTTAGGCTCTCAATTGTTACATTTCCTGAAGTCGGGCGATCAATGAAACAGAACACAACATCAAAATGTTCCCTGCTGAGACCAATAAGCTTGGAGAAATGGAGTTTTATCTACTGGAGGATCTCGATTTCCACTTAGTGGTCTTCCACCCATATCGGGCGCTACTCCATCTCACCGGGAGGGAGTCTGCAGACATGGGAAAATTTGAGAAGTCCAGAGTTCAAGAAGATATGGAAATACGAAAAAAAGAAGGAGATGCCAAAAAGATGCGAGAAGAAGAGGCGAAGAAGGCGAGCAGTAAGGGACAGCAACCAACAGTTGGACAGGCACTTGAAAAAGAGGGGGAGCGCCTCGAAGAGGCTGAGGAAACCAGGATAAGGCGTCTAATGAGTAGAGGGACAGGCGAAGGTATGATGGAAGTGGACGAGGGTGTTTTGCAAATATCATGGTGAGTGTGATTATCGACCCCAATTTGGCATCTAGCTGATAGGTCCCAATAGGTTCATCCTCAACGACTCCTATCGCACCGATGCCCCTCTGCTATATCCTCCTTATATAATCGCTCTCTCGGCAATATATATCGCCTTCTGCCTAACATCCATGTCGAATTCCTCTGCCCGCACCCGTGCGTCTTCCACTCAGCGACCGGAACTCTTGCAGTCGGCTTCGATTAATGAAGGATTGAATTTGCTTCCACCGCCTAAAAATGCCGCAGAATTTCTGGCTGGGTTTCAAGTCAGTTTACCAATGCTGTTTGGTTGCGTGCAAGAGATTATTGGACTGTATCCCGTATGGGAGGCATTTGAGCCAACGGTGATGAGGAATTCCCAAGCACAAGCCAAAACGGGGAATGCAGCAGCACCTGTCCCGGCTGCAACTGGGACAAAAACCGGGCAGAACAACGATTTAGTCCAAGACAAAAAGGACAAGTTCGGTTTGGAGGAGGCTGAATCTCTGGTACGGAAAATGATCGAGGAAAGGATGATAGATTTAGGTCATCCAGATAATGCGGGTGTTGAAAAGGCTTCAGGTACCGGCCCCTCCAATGTAGCGGGTAAAAAGCGCGCAAGATAGCATAGATCATGTCTTGCTCATTTTCGAGTGCACAGTACATCGATTGTCATATTAGACGCATGGTATATTGTATGAGACTGTATTAATATTATGAATGCCGAAAAACCATCGCATGCGTATATGTACACTTTCAAATAATCTATCTACATAAACGTCCATCCCCAAAACCTCCTCCTATCTTGTTATTCCCACATCTCTCTATGTCTAAGCGAACAATCTCTTGGTGTAAGAGTTCAAACCGTGTACACCGCCTTCGAGCTGGGCAGAAGCGGTTCGAAGTTCGAACCTCAAAGAACCAGACCGAGCACAAGAGTGAAGTTCGGAGACACTGGTATTCTAGTCAGCTATGACGACGATGACGTTCACCAGCAATTGATCAACTCACCTCTTGACACCGGCATCCTGGAAAGAGTGTTGCAAACCAGTGAAAAGGTAGGGCACGAACTTGTTGATGCTTCCCTTGTCCGCTACATCACCAGAGACACCCTGGGCAACCTTGACTGCGTCAGCTTCGGAGAAGTATCTGGCAGTGGCCGCGTTATCCAAATTGAGGATAGACCTCTTGCCGGAGGCGGAACCTCGCTGAGTGTGCTCCATTGCCTCAATGGAGCCCATACCTCGGTAGACCTTAACTCGCTTGCCCTCGTGGTAGAAGTACTCTCCGGGAGACTCAGTGGTGCCAGCAAGAAGACCGCCCATCATAACGGCAGAAGCACCGAGAGCAAGAGCCTTGGCAATGTGACCAATGTTACCGATACCACCGTCCGCGATACAGGGAATTCCAAATCTGATTATATGTCAGTAACGAAGGTGATACCGTATGGCCTGTCAACACTTACCGGCTGGCGAACTCCGCAACGGCATACACAGCGGTACCTTGGGGCCTACCGACGGCCATGACCTCTTGGGTGATACAAATGGAACCGGAGCCCATACCAATCCTCAAGCCATCGGCACCAGCAGCGATCAACTGAGCAGCTTGTTCCCTAGTAACGACGTTACCAGCAATGATTTCGATCTTGGGATAAGTTTGTTTGATCCACTTAATAAACTCGATCTGGTAGACAGAGTCACCTTGAGAGGAGTCGAGTACAACAACGTCGAGGCCAGCCTCAGCGAGAAGCTTGAGCCTGTCTTTGTCACCAGGTCTAGTACCGATGGCAGCACCGCAGTAGAGCTGCTTGCTCTCGGGAACTTTGCTGGCGTATGGATAATTCTGGTTTTTGAGCAGGTCAGAGCGGGCGACAAGGGAGACGAGATGACCGTTAGAGTCAACGATAGGGAGCTTGCCCTTCTTAGTCTCGCGCAAGAGACTGTTGGCCTTCTCGAGGGTGATAGGCGAGGAGCCGGTGACAACTTCAGTAGTCATGACAGACTTGATGGGAGTCTCAGCGTCCTGGAACTGAACGTCTCGACCAGTAACGATACCAAGGAGCTTGCTGTTCGGCGCGCCGGTCTCGGTGATAGGAACACCGCAGAAGCCGAACTTAGCCTTGATCTCAAGGACGCTGAGGAGGGGTAAGCCTGCTGACGCCTTTTGACATAAACATGTACTCACTCCCCAACAGTGGCATCGGGACCCAAACAGAGAGGGTCAGTGATAAAACCATTCTCATATTTCTTGACCCGTCGAACCATAGCTGCTTGCTCTTCTGCAGAGCAATTGTGGTGGATGATACCGAGACCACCATGAAGGGCGAGAGCAATTGCCATTCTGCCTAGGAGTCAGAAAATGCCTGGACGAGACAAACATCACGTCTCACCGGTCCTCAGTAACGGTGTCCATAGGAGAAGAGAGGAAGGGGGTGTTGAGAACAATGTTCTTGGTAGCCCTGGATCCATAATCATCAGCAAAAAGCCACTTATTTTTCGTCCACCAAGGAAGACCTACCTAGACTGCAGGGAGACGTCAGACGCGGGGAAGCTAATATGTCCAGGAAGGACCAAGAAGTCATTATAAGTCAAACCACCATTCTTCCTGGAGTCCATGAGCTCCTGTAGTGAAAGACCATCGCCTCGCGGATACTCCTCAAGGTACTTGAGAGCATCGGCGGGATTGAGGAGGGAGTCAGAGCGAGGAGGGGCGTTGGGGTTGGTGTCAGCCATTATTCCAAGGTCGTAAGGGGAGTTTCTAGGGAGAAGGTAGGTTTTGTGGGATTCTGTGGAAGATATCCAAGATTAAAATTGTTCTGGAACGACCAAAATGGATGACCACCCCGCTCCGCCACAACTGCTGCTGCTGACAAGTAAAAAAAAAATTAGTATATGCTGACGTGTCTTTTTTCTTCTTCTAGAAGAAGATCTTGTTTGCGGCGGCGGGCACCGGCGGCGGGTGCGTCCGCCATGGGTTTAATACGTAATAAAGGTAGTACAACAAGCAAGTCTCTTGGTTCGCTCTTACTTGACTGGACCAACAGCAGCAATAACAGCCCTTCAAACAAATTTCCGCAGTGCACAACACTTGTAATAGAGTAATCAAAACCATTAATATTCAAGCAAGCAGCATGATATTGTACCGACATCGCTAGGACTGGTTGAGAGGAAAAGAACACAGAAAGAAGAAGGAGAAATGAAGGATATTCAGGAGAAGATGAACGCAAAAAAGGGACAGGGACCGAAGACCGAAACCTAAATATCTTAAAGAAGAAACAAACGCAAGTATAATAAAAGAAGCCAGAAGTCAGAAGTCAAACGCGGAACGGGGAATCCAGGAACTCGGAATAATGTAGAAAGTGGAAATCTTTAATTTTGCTTGCTCTTTTCGGCTTTCGGCAGCGTAGTGATTTCTTCGTTACTTTTAGTTATGGACGTATTTATTCTTTTGGAAGCAGAAGTGTCTCTTCCCCTGATTCAGCTTCTCGAGAAACACCATTGTAGGAGTGTCATGTCAATTAATAATAAAAATAATCACTGGCGCTCAGTCGCCATGAACGCAGACCAGACCTCAGTCCACCCAAAACCGGAACCCGGAAGGGCAACCGCAAGCAAAGAGGTTCCTGCGAGGTGCCTTAATTTATTGATTTGGGTAAAAGCGGAAAGTGGGAATTTTCGCTTGGTTTTTTGGCTTTAGCGTGCACCTGCTTGCGTCATGATTTCCCTAACGGGCGAAACCGGCCGCTTACAGTGTCAACTGAACTTCAGATCCATTTGACAATTAAAATTCCGCGGTCTGGTTCTCTAGCGCCTCTGGCGGCCCAAAAACGGAAGCCACGGCCCAAAGCGTAAATTGCCTTTTCTGTGACAAAACCTTATCCGCAATCCGTCAGTAGTCCCTGATGTTCAACTTCCCTGGATCTCCTGCTCTTTCCCGATGTGATCGCCATCCGCATGTCAACCTCCAGCCAGGTTCGAGAATCCTTATCGTATGCGCCCAGAAAGGAAATACGCTAGATTCAATCCGGTAACGTCCAATATGGACGCATTGGGCATTATTCGATGCGTCCGAAGTACCATTTCCCAGTTTATATCTAGCTTACATCTTCATAGCAAACTCCACTATCTCCTTTCCTCCTCTCTCTGCACCACGCATCTCAACCCCCTACTGTACATAAGTTCCTCTGGGTCCTCAACAATCCTTCTTATATCTTATGGCCTGATTTCAATTGGCTCTTCCACTACCTCACCCACCACTAGCTCTCAATCTATCTTCTCGATTTCTCAAGTGTCTAGGCAGTGCCAGACTTTCGCCTGCATTCTCTGTTCTACCGACAATCATTCCGATCAACTATGCCCTCCAGAAATCCCATCCACCCAGCCTCCCTCTGTCGTCTTTCGACTCACAATAAGCCTCTTGTCGAGTGTCTCCGCACTCGAGTGCGATCCGAATTCTTAGGTAGGTCAGGCTATGACATTGCTAGTTCAGTTACTGACAAGAAGCTGTCATAGCTCATGTGGCTGAGCAAACTTGTTCTGTTATTCGCATCTCCCCCTCTGCCCCATCAACACCTTCTACTTCATACTTGCCCACTCCGCCTGCCAGCCCAAGCGGCGAGCACTACGATGAAGACGGCAAACCCTCTGAATGGTGGCAAGCACCCAACGGCACTGAAGACGACTTAGATGTCGATCTTCCAGAACTACAAGAATTCATTAGGGGTCTGGTTGTGCAAAGTAACGTACAAATGCCCACATTAAGTGTGACTCTTGTGTACCTAGAAAGACTCAGAGAGAAATTGCCCGCCGTTGCCACTGGTGAGTTCTTTCAGTGTTGAGAGTTTGGATAGACGTTGATAATCCAACAGGTATGAAATGCACCCGTCACCGAGTGTTCCTCGCTGTTCTTATTTGTGCGGCCAAGTATCTCAATGACTCTTCACCCAAGAACATGCACTGGCAGAAGTATGGGAAATTTTTTTCTCTCGCCGAAGTCAACCTCATGGAGAAGCAACTCCTTTACCTTCTCGATTACAACCTCCGAGTTGAGGAAGATGAACTTGTTAGGCATCTCGAGGGGTTCGGCCCTTCTGTTCTCGCACCTGCTACTTCTTCAGCTCCTAGTTCCGTATCCGTTCAGGCAGCGCCTGATCAACTTAGAGTTCCTGCTGTTATCCCCAGGACGAAGACATCTCCATCTGCCTCCTCACGTCTGCGTACAGGCCCCAACAAGTCTCGCTCTACCAACTTTGAACGGCCCTTCAACCCTACCGCAGACATCGCAAGTCACCATTCACGTCCTGTCGACCTCCAGCGCAGCCACACAAACGAACATATTGGTTCTTCATGTCAACCACGCTCTTATCGGCCTGCCCCTATCCACATTCCTCGGGCAATCACCTGTTCTTCAAGTCCTGGCAGCGCAAGCTCTAGCGCTTCGAGTGTGCTTTACGGTGATATCCCAACTCCTGGATTAGGAAGAGATTCTAGCGATGCGGGCGATTCACCCCAAGCCGCTAGGACGCCAGATGAGGGCAGATGGGGCAGATATGGTTACGGTGGTGTGCCGGTCCCAGTGTCTGTTCCTGGCAGATTATACAAGATGTCTTGTGAGCCAACGATTGTAGGCTTAAGCTCTGCATCTCCTGTTGCGTGTGTGAAATCACCTATAGGCACAGAGAAGCAGCGAGAAGGACTTTTAAAGAGGGCTGGGAGGACGTTCAAGAGAATTATCTAAGTTTTGGTATTTGGGAACTCTGATGGCGCTTGCCATCTGCTGATCGTTCCTTTTATTATAATCATCGTTGGAGATGTTGTATATCTAGAGTTGTGTAATCTCATATCATTTGTCTGGCATTATCAGTTACTAAGGCGCTAGACGCCCACATTCCATATCGCGTAATATTGCATCTGAGATGTTATTATTACGTGTCGCACCTTGAAAGATGACCTGCTGCATGTCCGTTCTGGATATATTGACAATGCGAAACTATTAAGCTTGTAAACTTAGACGAACTTTTCATAATACCCTAAGAGAACTAACCGATAAAGAGGGAACCTCAAATAGGAGCAATAATTGCTTGATTTTTTTGTTAATTCGCCTCACTTCCCGAACCTCAGCGCAGTTATTTCCACTGTATGGACTGCTGTCTGAGCGTCAAACCGATAATACATCTCAAATACAGTAAATGACTCGCATTTCTCCCTTCAGACCTTTCGGTGATGATTTTTCAACATCAAAGCTGCCATCGCACTGACAACGCTCAAAACGCTTAATACAACCCATATCAACTGTCCCTCCATGACATGCTTGTCTACCGATAATGCAAATAATGCTGATGATGTGCCAGGGCCAATAGCTCGCATGAGAGAGGAGACCGCTTGAGACCAGCCGTTGATGGCGCCTAATGAACGACGATTTGGGGCAGCGTCATTGACCATAATAAGGTTACAAGCTGACGATAATGTGAGTAATAGACAAAAGAGACCAATCAACCGATCGTGCGTACCGAAAGCCATATTCCCTATAGCGTACAACACCATGCTTCCTGATAAGCCAATCCAGACCCATGCATCCCTCCCACTTCTCGCCATGACATTACAGAATGGCAAAAGCACGAATGCGGGTATAAAAAGGATTACCAGCATCTTGTAAAGTTTAACCGTCCCAATTCTTTTTGAAAGCCATGGGAATGCGAATAGTTGAACAGCGATGGTGCTAACGCCTCTTATGGACATGGCCAGGCCTATTTTACCAGAAGGAAATGACAGTCCTCCTGAAGGGACCGGAGTGAAGCAGAACAGAGGTAGAAGGCCCAAGAATGAAATACCTTGAAGCTGGAGAAGACCGAAGGACGTCATTAGGGCGTTGATATCGGGTGTTAGCAGGTCGCGGAAAGATACCGGTGCGTCATCTTCGTGGTCATCTATATGCCCAGGAGGAGCCCAAGTGTTATGATGGTCGGTTGCACCTTCCACTCGCGTGTCACCTTCATCTGTAGAAGAATAATGTACGGTGGTATGTGAATGAGCATGATGAACTTGAGATCGAGATTGTGATTGATCTTCGACCTGCATACCCTTTGTTTTCGGAGGCAGCGTTTCCTCCATCCATATCCAAGCAACCAATCCGCTTATCAAAGGAAAGATTGCAGCGACTAGGCAGGGAAGTAGGTAAGGATACCGATCCAAAATGGGGATTGTCTGACCCAATTTGGGGTAGCGATCTGTAATGCGTGGAAAGTAGCCTCCTATAGCGGATGCTAAAATTGTACCAATAGCCATTGAAAGAGGGAAGAAAGAGAAAGCAACAGATTGATTCGTCTCGTCGCATAGTTCTCCACTGCATGTGATATGAATAGCAAATGAGTTGTCACCAAACACAAAATGGCCGGGCCATAGTAAAGAGACTTACATGACGCTTTTGAGTACCGCAACATTACCATTTGCTAACCCATTGATCACCCTTGTCAAGACCATCATCGGGAATGTCGTGGCAAAGCCAAAGAGGATCGATGAGAGTGCCGCTCCAGCGCATCCCTATGAAGACCTCATCAGATTCCGCGCAATAATACTCTAACAGAAAGAGTAACGAACAATCAGTAATACAGGCTTTCTCCCCCATCTATCACTAGCGGTTCCCCATTGAAAGACAGTCAGCAGTTCAGCAACGGCAAACATGCTTTCAATCTAATTCAAAAGCGGTAATGCCAGATTAATCATCCGCCTAATCAAAGCTAAAAAGTACTCACAAGGCCGGCGTAGAATCCAGTCTTCCTCGGATCATCTACAACCCCAGTGTCCAGTAGCATCTGATTGATATAGGGAAAGCATGCCATGAAGGCGATTGGCTCTGTGACTCGAACGAAGCATGCAATGAGAAGCTGTAACTTCGGTAAGGGCGTAGTATGCGATTGTTCTAATTTTACTGATGGATCTTCTTGAGCTTGCAGAAGATATTCTCTTTCCCTGTTGACGGCTTTTATTGGCATGATCGAAAAATGATGATGCGATGTCAGGGTATGGTCAATGAAGAAAGATAAAAGAGACGGGACCAAGAACGAGGAAGAATGAAGTGTCGGAGTTGAGAACCAGTATATATATATGGAAATGGATGTAGAATCATGATGATGCCGTTGTAGCGGGCTATCACATGCACCGTGCTTAATGTCTCTACTCCAAGCAAGCAATAATAAGACAATATGATCATCATACCGAAAGCACCTCTTTTTCAGCGTACGTGATGATAGCCAGGAAATCTGGAGAGCTTTCTCAGGCACCGGCGGTCGGAAGGCATTCCGCCGACGACGATTGACGACCGGTGGCCGGCGCGGGAGTGGAGGAGGTAAAGCAGCACGACCATCTCGAAATATGAAGGAAAGAGTCAAGTAACGAGCAAGAACTGCCGGTGGCACGTAGCCGCCATAAGTTATTATTAGCAGACTAAAATAATAGACTGTCATGAAAGAAATTACCGTTTATCATGAGTATCACCCACCATTAGTCCCTGGGTACGGTGCAGTTTCTGTTCGTTCTTTGCCGAGGCATTGAGGTTTTTTTGTTCGGTTGCTGATGGATTATATACCAAGTGGAAAGAAGACAAAAGCAACAAAGGGCAGACGCAATAGTTTGTCTTTATTTTGAAGTTCTGGTCTTACTATAGAAGAAAAAAAGAATTTGCCTTTCGTTGTTCGCTCAGTGTTTACTTCTTATTTCTGGAACCCAAAACAACCGCCGCGACAGGCACGAAAGCGCGTATCATAACAGTACTCGTACTCGGAGTGTGAAGAAGTTTCGAGTGAGCTCGCTGTTCCTTCTTCTGTCTGTCCACTTCTGGTATACATGTCATTGGAGTAATATCGTCAAACTTGTGCATCTGTACGCCGCGCCTTGCCTCCTTAATACGCAAATCTTCCTGAGCCTCATTCAAAAATGAACAGGTGAGGGTTATTGCCCGCTTGAGAAAATACCCTCGTACTAATGAACTGTTCTTAGAATCCCAGTTGTGCTTGTGAGTCTCTTATTGCTTGGGGAGAAGTTAAAAAGGAGGAAGTGGTCCTGACTGAAGGCTATTCTGTTCAGAACATAGATGAAATCGAGTAAGCAGTAGTTTTCTCACACCGGCCAAGGCTAATGAACTCTCCAAGGTATCTTTTGGATCAGCTGGTACGCCTGCCAGAGTACTTACGGCATGATTACTTAGGAAGCTGACAGGCAATGAAGCCTCCCCCTGATAAGGAAGAAGATCCAGTAATTACCAAGCTTCGAGAGAAGCTCAAGCTTTCCTTGCAAGAAGTACGAAAAAACGCCGAGTAGACATGACAGAAAATACAACACGACAGCCGAAGAAGCACGATGCGAACTCTGGCTGCCTCGGAAGGACCTGAAGTTTAAAAGTAGATAGAGGTCATGAGTTAAGAGTTGATCATGTCATAAAGCATACATTCCCATTGTTCCAATACTTGCACTCAAACGGTTTCTTAACTGTCAAATTTGCAGTACTCTTTCATCGACGTTTGCTAATCGATCATCATTGCTGACCTTTTCTTCGTGGTCATGTAAGCGAAGGAAAGGAAAAAAAGAGTAGTTCAGCAGGCAGAAAGACGGAGATGAAAGAAAGAGATGGAGGATACAATTCGAATGCTTAGGATTATTCGGAGAGAAGAAAAAGAGGGGAAGGAAGGTGGGCAGAAGAAAGGGGAAGAGTTAGAACAAGAGGGGCCTTCGAGAGATCAGAATTGGAGGGAAAAAGAGAGAAAAAGGTGGTGATGAAGAGATGAAAAATATTGATCGGCTTACCAGACTTTTCATAGGAAAAATAGATATAAAAGAACTCAATTTGTGGGTGAAATGATATTCAGCTTTCATATTCCCCCTACTTCTCCTGGCGCCTTCTCGAAGCTCCCACTCGAACTCATCCTCCAAGTTTCTCTTAGATTAAACCGTGGTTAAAACGTTTGCAATAGCATCACGAGCTTTCTGTTCCCTTCGAGAACAGCAGCGCCACTACAAGTCACATCCGGAACTTGTGTCCCATTTTGCCCTTGAGCCTCCATCGACTCAAGCAGCCTGCTTGCTCACTTTAGTTTAGACCGACGGTATGGGGTTAAGCATGCGCAAGAAGGCAGAGAGGGAATACTCTGCCCAACAACAATAGCTTTAGTGTCAAGCTTGTTTGCATGTAGACCGAATATGATTGTATCCTTCTTCTCCCTGGTGAGGTCGTAATAGCAAGCTTCCACGGCCCTTCGACAGAAGGCAGGACGTGCAGAAAAGCCGCCGTATCACAAAAATCAGCAGCGAGTCACATTTGCATGAAAACGATTTATCAGTATACGACCGCGCAGTCCACAAAAAGCACAGCATCATACACACGATGCAGAAGGACGCGTCGCGTCGTCGGTATCAATTGCGATGGTGCCACATACCAAATGCCGAAAATTCGCAGTAACAAAGTTCAACAGCGTCATATTACGTTTCCGGTAACCATTGTAAATTATCCGGTTGCGGCAGCCAATCAGATGGTTGGAATCTTGGGTGGCGAGGCTCGAGAGCCTGTGGGCTGCACACGCGGCAAAGTACCGACGGGAGACAGGAAGAAGAGGAGAGGAAAAAATGGACTGGAAAAGGGGAAAGAAGGAAACGGAACAATAAATGAATCACCCGGGCTCAATACGGCGTGCTCTTTCTCATCTCTTAACGTCACCCGTGCAAACTGTCCGCCACTCGCCACCCGCGGCGTTCGCCTCCATCGTGACAAGATTCCTTTGGGCGCTGAGCCGTAGAAACTGGACCGCTGCGCTGATTAGTGGTGACGTTTGACCCTTAGCGAGAAGCGAAACTTGATTGAAAGCAGCGCTTGCGCCCTGTGTTCGCCCTTTCTCTGGATTTGCACTGTATCTCAGCATTTCCACCTGGGCATTTCCTATAGTTACACATCGCTGTTCCTCATTGCCCTTCCGAGCCTAGACCGTGCGCATCTTTGCGGATCGACTACTGGTGAGTCTAGAGTCTACTTGCATTAACCTTAGAACCGTTCCACCCTCTCCCCTCCTTCCCTTACCTTCCTTTTCGCCACCATCACATCACCCTCCACCCTCTCGCATCTTTGTTTGGCTCTCTCTCCTCCCATGCGCACGTCCCATACTCCGTACCTGCGCCTGCTGACGCACTACGCGACTGTCCCCGCCATAGATCATAGATCCTGTAGCCTGTAATCTCCCCTGATCATCCACACGGACCTCGCAATCCGCACCGCTCTTCCGCCACTCCATCATTCCCGCATCTGCATCCACGGCGACCGCGTTGCCCCTTCTCTCCCTCACCGCCCCTCTTCCGCCGTAGCCAAGCGATCTAATCGCGCATTATCTCATTATCAGTACCTATCATGTGAGTCCTCTATATATCACTTGACGCGCCTTCTTACGTCGCGTCGCGTATGGCCATCCTATGTATGCAGTAACGCTGATGTTTTCTTGATGTAGTGCTGAGCGCGTTGCTGCTCCTCGATTAATATGCAAAGCACCAACGCGCCTGTTAACGGTGGTGTTTCCCAACAGTGGCAGGTAAGCCTTCCCCTTCATACCTCGGTCTCTACTGTTGATCTAATTTTGAATGTAATCGCCGACGTGCTTTTGTTTCCATTTGGTCTCTTTATTCACTGATTATGCCTCTTTTTTGTCATGGCCTAATTCATCACCCTCTCGACGCAGTCGGCCATGCAGGGCATGTACTCAGGTGCCCAGCAGAGGCCCACATCCAATTCGAAGCCCTATAACGCGCCGGATGCTAATGGTATGCCCGCCAAGAAGGACGATGCGAATCAATCCATGTACTCTGTCAACACAGAAAATGGCTATCCCGCGTATCAGCAACAAGGGTATGGCACGCTTGGAGGCTTAGGACAATATGGATACAATAGTGCTGGACTGGGGTGGGTGCCATGTGACTAAATCTGGAAGTAACCTTGTTGACATGGACGTACTGCAGCGGCCTGTCAGCAGCATATGGTGGAGCAACATCATCAACAGCTGGTGCGACCAATGGACGCAGAACATCTGGCCAGAGGATGATGACCCCGCCTCCTCACCCCTCTTCAGTTGCAACAAACACCTCTCCATCTGCTCGATATTACACTGGTCAAGAAGGTGAGGCAGGCCGTCATGCTTCGCCCTATCAGCCCGCTTCCGCACCCCCTCAGATCCTCTCTCATCAGTTCAACGCCATGACCAATTCACCTCAAACAGCCCAAGGTTACCCCCAATATCAGTACAATCAACAGTCGCATCAACAAAATCCAACCCAATGGGCGGGATATCCTACGTACGGTCAGTCACAGGCCCAAGCTCGTAATAATATGTCCGGACGATTGAGCACGACACCGGCCATCCCACAAAACAGTGCGCTGGGCGACAGTTCAGCTCGACAGCAGCCTACCTCGATGTACGATTACACCACCCACGCCCTTCAACAATGGCCCGCCTCTGATCTGTCAAAGGTGCCGAGCGCTCACCAGAACTCATGGCAGAACGCCCAGTCCTTGTCAAGACTGACACAGGCTCAATCACCAGCCCTTGGTCAAACGCAACCATCATCCGCTTCTCAACCCACTTCATCGACATCATCCACACAAAATGCGTCACCCGCTGTCCCTCAAAGCGGCTGGCAAGGATACCCCTCTATCCCTAGCATACCTCCGCATACACTAGGTGGAGGACATTTGATGAGTGGGCAACCGTACGGCTGGGGACACACCCAACAATGGGGTGGTTATTATGGCGCTCAACAACCATCCCAGGCGCCTCAAGGGACCCCGGCTCATCGACCTCCGTTGAATAACTTTCCAACTGGCAGCACCAGCTCTGCGCCTGCAGAGTCTCTCCCTACTGGGCGAAAGAGGATGAGCAAGGATAAAGGCAAAACGGCCAAGGAAAAGGAGGAAAACAGAAGTCATTTCGAAGATTATCATGGGTTGGGTAAGCGTTCTGCAGAAGCCGTGGTTGAGGAGATACCTGGGGAAGATAAGAAAGAGAGCAAGAAGAAGAAGGGTAAGGAAGAAAAGGAGAAGCCGGTTCCCAAAGCCAAGTCTCATCTGCATCCACCAAAACAAGCACCCTCCTCGTGGCAACTCTTTTTCGCCGATGAACTTGCCAAAGCCAAAGCAGCTGAACCCGAGTCAAGATCCCCAGGCGGTACTTCACATCCACAAAAACTTAATGTCGCACAGATAGCTAAAGAGGCTGGCGTGGCATATGCGAACCTCAGTGAGGAAAGGAAAAAATATTATGCTGAGCGCGTCAAGGAGCATAGAGAGATTTACGCGAAGGAGTTGGCGGCTTGGCAAGCAACACTAACTCCTGAGGACATTCGTGCTGAGAACGCGTTCAGAGCCCAGCAAAGGAAAGAAGGAAAGTCGCGCAAGGGAAATATCAAAGATCCGAACGCGCCAAAGAAACCCCTCAGTGCCTATTTTTTATTTTTGAAGGCTATTAGAGAGAACAGCGATATCAGAGCTCAAGTTTGGGGAACCGAGGCTGAGACTACTAAGCAAAGCGTTATGGCGGCTGAGAAGTGGAGAAGTTTAACTGATGACGAAAAGAGAGTAAGTCGAGTCTGCATGATCAGTCGGCTTCCTATTCTAACAGGTGCTACAGCCTTACCTCGAACAAGCTGAACATGATAAGCAAACCTACGAGACTGCTCGTAAGCAGTACGAGGAAGATTCTGCTGCTCGCGCTCGAGGTGAAGACGTTCCCATTAGGGCTGTGGAAGCACCCGCTTCGCCGCCTAAGCCTCCTGCATCTATCTTGAGATCTATCCACGGAGGACAAGCACCGGTTACCAAGTCATCACCTTCTGTGACAGATTCTGCACCTCATCCTGCGCCTCATTCAGACCTCGAACCAGGCATCACCTCTCTGGGCAAGTCACCCTCACCCAACCCTCCCTCTGAACCTAGTCTTGCCCAGTTTCACACTTCACCTCGCTCTGTCCCTCATTATGACCCCTCACTCGAGGTGGATGATTTCCAAGGATTCTCTGATCCTCTTAACATGGATCTGTCGGGTTTGGACGGCATAGATGTTGGGTCTATGGAAGTAGGTGCTGGTGGCGATAGTGAACAACCGTGGGATGAGCTGCAAAAGCTCATAGGCACAGAAGATGTGTATAGTTCAGCAAAGCTTCAGCCTGCAGCGCATATCGTACCTGACGCTTCAACCGCAGCAAGAGTCGCCCCTGCTTCTGGATTTGAAAGCACTGACATTTCAGTTGCGCCATCCTATGCTGAAGCTAAGAACGAGACACAGCAAGAGACTTCCTTGAATGGGACCCCTGAGGGGAACGGGAATGAGTCAAAGGTACGCCATATTGCAGAGGCAGCGGAGGGCGAGTTGGCTGTGCTTCCAGCTCTAGGCGAAAATACCGCCCAGAAGAACCAAGGGGGTTTAGAGGTCATGGTTGGAGCAGGGGAAGCCCGAAGACATAATAAAAACTTGTCAACTGAATCAGGACAGGCGGCTGCCGACGCTCCAGTGGTTGATGGGGTGTAAAATGGGGCTTTGTGGTTTATAATATAATATGTAGTGAAGGTTTTGCGTGGACCAGTACGTAGAACAAACACATTAGCTTATTAATCTTACTTTGAACATAGTCATATATTCATATCAGATTCAACATCCTTGCTATACGCGAATAGGAGCATACATTGATATATTGTAGTTTTATCTTATTAATCTTGCTTTCCAACACGTAGTACATCCATCTGTATTATTGTAATATGTTCATGAATTGATGGACTCGTTAATTGACCGCTTTTTCTGTGAGCAAATCGCTACAGCTATATATTGCCACAGTTCATGGAGTCGTGGACTTAGACACTTTGGGCCTGTGGATGATTGACAGTAACAACGT